>NC_061121.1:173676587-173818552 GCF_002878395.1 Capsicum annuum | reverse complement strand
TGGGGAAGTAGGATGCGCTGAACCCATACTTCCCACTCAGTACTAAATACTACTCCCAGACTTAAGGTCAGAACGCGTTAGGAAATCCACCTTAATCAACTCAAGGGTCTATCGTGAAGACCAAAATATAAATATATATCTCACTTGTAAATCATAATCAACTTGTGGATTCCTAACTCGACTAAATCTCAAAATAATCTTTCTCATTATTTAGTACACTTGCTTATCAAATCATATCAAGTATCAAATCTTCCAGACAACATCATAGAACTCGTTCTTGACTCTCAAGCTCAATATCAAAATATATTCAATAGACAAATTTCTCATGGAAAAACATAAATCACGAAACTTATCATAAATCACTTAGAAATTATCATTTCATGCAATATACAACTCATGACATAAATTCTTAATTTAAGAAATAAGACAATGAAGTAGTCATATGTGTCAATCTTGTATAGCTCAAATCTCATAAATCCAAGATAAAGTAATTTGGGTGTAAACCCACTTTGCTAAATTCATGAAATTCAATAGAAATTAAATCTTTGGGCACAAGAACGAAAGAAGTGTTCTTGTTCAAAACCCCACATACCTTAATCTTTGAAATTGGATAAACTTTAGTGCTTGAGACTTTATCCACACTTGACATAAATAATTCTTGAAGACCACACTATGAGGAACTTGGTTCTTGAAGAAATTTTGAAGATTTATGGATGATTCTTGGAAGATTTATGTTCTTGATATAACCCTAGATATATTATATTAAGAGAATTGGAAGAGAAAATGATGGAATTAGGGTTTGAATGGGATTCTCATATTTATAGAGGCCTCCAAAAGATGTGAAAGACCAAAATTTCCTTGTAAAAACGTCTCTAAGTTGCTAAAAAAATAGCTGACGACATCCGTGATAGGCCGTCAGACCCGTGATAGGCCGTCAGGAAATGTTGTCACTAAAGGATCAAATTTTATGATTTTCTATCTAATGCTGACGATGTTGTTAGAAATGTCGTCAAAAATGTGACGACGTCTTCAGAAACGTTGTCAGAAATGTGACGGGCCGTCAGAAACGTCGTCACCCTTTTCTAAATTGACATGCTGGAGTAAAATGGGTATAACTCTTTGCTCCGGCATTGGATTTTAGCAAAATTGGTATTTTTGGAAAGCTAATTCAAGTATCTCTCTGTTGATACGTTATGATCTCAAAAAATCCAAGCATAATGAGAGATATTCTTGTTTGAAGTTGACTATACCGATATACTTCCCAAGAATTCAATCGGTAAGGAATGTTTTGATTCACCCAATCATTAGAACATCTTTAAGGCCTTAATACACACCATACTTGATCAGAAAACAAACCAAAACATTATAATTTATTTCTCATGAGCTTGATTCATGGTTTCACTATTGGTTAGAGTCTCGAGGTATTACACCATGACTCATCCTAGACCAAACAAGTTGTCACGAGGGTCATTGACACTAATTTTAGAAAATTTTTAGACTATTTTAAAAGGGTTTTTTTAATTTTTCGCCATACTTTTAACCCCAAAACTATGTTGTTTATGTTACCCAAGAGATTAAAAATAATTCTAAAAAACCCCATGGCTTGAATTCCTCATAATTCACTTGACACTTAGAAATTTAGAGAAAAGGAGTAATTTTTCTCCTTCAATAAAGGATTAGGGTTCTCAAAATTCAAGCTCCAAATTCAAAGGCGTCATCAAAGTTTTAATCCTCAACCTAGGGTTTCCTTGAAAAAAGTGAATTCCATTAGCTTTTAGATTTTTGCTATGATTAGACCATGAATATATATATATATATATATATATATATATATATATATATATATATATATTCCCATAGATTTAAGCATCTTTACATACCCATGACTATGAAGTGATAAATTTTGGACTTTTTGGTGTGAGTTATGAAATTCCTTATTACATTAAGTTTATATAATTGTGATAGTAGTTTCATTCTTCAAAGGTGGTGGGTTATGAACACCCAATGACCCAAGATCTCATGCATATTTTTATGAGTACTATACCCTCCATTTTAATGTTGAATTCCCTCAGACATTTTATTTATTTTTGGTTTTCAGAATATTACTAATGTTAAGCATTCTAGTTATCAATGTCATTAATTTGTAGTAGTACTTATCACCGAGTGGACACAGAGATAGAATCTCACCCGTTAGTTAGGCTGAGACCTTTAGTAGAAGTTTCTATGCCCACAAACTATGGTGCCATTATAGGTTCTAAAGGGCTGCCCATTAGACCAGGCTTGGCATCTTAGTCCATTTAGATATCAGTTTAATGGATCCATGATAATTAGTGTTCATAACCTTGGCAAGGTACTAAACACCCATCTAACTAGGGTTATAGTTTGGACCCCACTAATTAGGGTATGTTGATTAATGATAGCTCCTTTGGTCTACAATTCATAGGGTAGATTTAGATACTTGCATGACCTTGTACTAAGTTGTTCAACTTGTCATACAGTATATGTTTATTAATTTGGTCTTGCATTATTTTACCATGTCATACGCATCATGTTTAGCCTATATTAGTTATTCCTATCTCACATATAGAGTACATTCAAAGTACCAATCACATACTTTTTTTACGCTACATTGTCTTATTATATAGGTTCTGACGTTCAATATTCGAACCATACATAGTATGATTCACCACCATATAAGCAGTAGTGTTTGGTGAATCCTTATTATTTTAGGGCCAATTATCAACATTTCTTTTTAGTAATATTCTAGTTTTAGATAGCCTGAGTAATTAGGGGATGGTCCTAACACCTCATATGATTTTAGTGAATTTAAAAAAGTTAGTTATATTTATAGTATGTTGATTATGTCAGAAAGTGAAATATGCCAAGTCTTAGACCCTTGCAAAATTTCCTAAGTTTTGGGCTCACTAGGCTTCATACGACTCAAGGGTACCACTCGTACCCATTGAATACGAGTTGAAGGCTATCTTGAGGGTTCACTCATAAACTATGAAGTATGTGAGGATTTTCTACTACCCAAGATACAACTCATAAGGGTAAAGGTCATCTACAAATATACAAGTGGTGCAAGGCAAGTTGTATAGTGCATGATTGGGCTGTCTTATGGAATATGTCCAATATACGAGTTGTGGTTACTATTGGGGGTGTTACTCATACCCTTAAGTATGAGTAGGGAGGTGTGAGTCATATGGAAACTAGTAGGAAAGGTCTTGGAAGGTCATGGGTATGAGTTGGGGTACCACTCGTTCCCTAGGATACGGATGGTAAGTACGAGTGATACTACTAGGCGTGATTTATTTTAATTATTAAGTCAAGGGTAGTTTGGACATTTCTCCTCCTAAACCCTTGTTCTATCACGTTAGATAACATTATATGGCCTTCCATAACACTTATTATAGGACATAACACATTAAATACTCTCTCAAACTCACTCTTGGAAGATTGGAGGTAGGGTTTCTTATGTGTTCTTCAAATGGGCTCAAGAGTCATGTTTCTCTTTAGAATCTTCCTGTATGAGGCATGTACTACTTTCCTCATTGTTATTTCGAATTAAATTCATGTGTATTATGTTTTAAATGTTGGTTTATGAATCATGAATGGTGTATTTTGAAATATTATTGAGGGTCTTTATGCATATAGTTTTGTATTAGTTTAAACTATGTTTTTACATATTTTTGAAAATGGTTTGCATATGTGGTTGGTTGTTCATTATTTATTAACTAATGGGTCTTGATTAACCCTAATTATGGTGATTTACATGTTTTTTTTGGCCTAGGTAATGGTATGGCCTCAACATGTTCGATAAAATGCCTCAAAGAACATTTTTACTCTATTGTTGAACTTGCATTGGAAATATTGCATGATTTGGTTTGGTAATGGAAATCTCAATAGTTTTGGATGGTTTTTGATGGTTTAAATAGTTTAAATTATATAAATGCTTTAAATGTTTGGCTTGGTCTAAAATGGTTTGGAATGGTTTAAAAGGTAAAGGTTTTGGTGGTCATGGTTGGTCTATTTTAAAAACCTTGTGGGTTCCATGGAAATCCCTCAAGTGAATGCATTAATGCAATTAGTTTAAATGGTTTGGAAAGGCTAAAGGATAAATTGTTATTCTTGTGGTGAACGTGGAAGCTCTCAAGTGGTTTAATACAGTATATGAAAGGGCACTTAAAAGTCCCCTTAACATAAATAGTTTGGCTATGGTTATTACTTGCAAGTAAAGGGTGGTACGATGATACCACTAATATTGGCCTTGGTTAATAAAAATGGTAAATTTATTGGTTGGTTATTGAGAAAATGATTTTAATTAGACAATAATTATGGGATTTGTGGCAAAGCCTTGGAAGGTGGCGATCTCAGGGGGACCCAAACTGGAAACTCGTATTTGCCGATATAAGGATTGGTCTTAGTGGACTGTGTGCATGATATCACTCTATTGGAGGATGTACTAGTCATCCCATGGGATATTTTATTTTTCGTGCGGCTACACGCACTGGGCTGGGCCCTTTCAGTAGGGAAGCTGAACCCATATAGCCTGTGGGTGGTTTAGAAAGGTGAAGCTACACAACCCAGGTAATGGTTTTAAAGGCATGCTAAACTCAGTCCCTTTTCCTGATATGGTTATATATATGTATGGTTGTATGCATTGAGGATGGTTTTTACTTGGCTTTGTAAATAGAATTATTTTATCCCTATCCAGAGTCCATACTAGTGTTCACCCAATAACCCATCTACTGGAGGTTGTATACACATACAATGCAGGAACTGTCCATTCCACTCCTCTTGCTTAGTCATTAGATTCGGGTATAGTTGATGTCAGATTAAAGTGGTGAGCTTTCATAGTTCTAAAGGCATCTATTTCATGTCATAATTTACATTACATATTTTTTGTCTTTTGTAGACTTTGTTTTTTGGCTATGGTCGGTGGCATGTCCCGACTGAGTACTCTTTCGATGGTTTAGAGTCTTTGTATGGACAACTGTGGACTTGAGTATGGTATGGAGTGTTTATAGTATATACATACATTGGCTTATTATAAATGGTTTTGATTTATGGTTTCCACATTGGTTTGGTTTGTTATTGGGTGGTTAGACTTGATTGGATTGGAATTGGTTATAAACTTATCCCAATGTCACCACATGGGTAAACATACTATCTTGTTATATATTTGGAATTCAGCCGAGTTAAGGTACACATTTGGTGGTTGGGTTGGGTAGTGGGGGTAGTTCTTAGTCCTGGTTGGTCTTGGGATTTCCCATTATGTCTAGGCCTTAGTTTGAGCTATGACAAGTTTGTATCAGAGCTTTAGGTTTTGGTGTCATGGGGTGTTCACAAAGTCGTGTCAAGTAGAGTCTTGGTTATGGGTGTGTCGTGCACCACACTTATAATCAAGAGGCTACGAGACACCAAGGAATGTTTCACTTTCTTGGTATTCTCTGTTTGGTCTATGGATTCTAATGTCTCAAACTCTTCTCTGAATTATTTTTGGTTCATCTTTTGAATTATGTCCTCTCAATGATTTAGAGTTTGTGGAAAATTACCTATCCCACTCAAGGAGAACGTGTATGTGTAACACCTCGAATCTGGTACCCGGAATGCTACACAATGCTCATGACCCCAAAGGATTACAAGCTAACCCATGACTGATATCTTTAACTGAGCACTGAATAATATATTATAAATATATGAAATATAAGCTATAAGGGCATAAGGTTCAAAACTGATCTAATACTGAATATAATACGGTCTATAATAGGGTATAACAATACCCAAAATTGAAATAACTAAGTACTAAAATAATGAAATAACAAATCATATCATCCTAAAAGGATGACGACTCACTGTTGATTGGCTACTAATATCTGGAATCTACTGAAGCTCTAGAGCTCGTGTCTCTGAACCTATGCTATAAGACACCATAGCACAAATACATCAGTATTTTGAATGTACTTGTATGCAAGTGAGGTAGGTTGAATGTAAAGGGTTCATATGCATGGACAACACTAACTGACGGAATGATATGAACGTGAGAATACATGTATGAGTATGTAACTATAACTGAGATCGTGAGAGGACTGAATACTAAGTTCGAACTACTGAGTCTACTGATAACATGGATTTACAGACATCTAAGTTTACTGATGATGGGATACTGAATACTGAGGGACTAATACTACATTACAAATACATGAATAACTGTTTTTCGATAGTTCTGATTATGAAGAACTGGTCTGGTTGACTGTATCTGACAGTCTTGAAACTGAATACTAATAACATGAGTTTTATATAATTAATATACTATTAACTGAGTTTGTGATAACATGATTACTAAGTCTGAGTACTAATAACATAAGATACTAATAACTGTATAACTAAAATAACTGATACTAAGCGACTGTATCTGACAGTCTATGTTCTGATAGAACTAGCTGAGTTCCATACTGTTCTGAGCTGACTGTATCTGACAGTCCTAAAATTTGAAGAACTATTTGAGTTCTATTACTGAGACTAAATGACTGTATTTGATAGTCCTGATTCTATAACTAAAACTGTGGGAAGTAGTTATCTAACCGACATGCCCCTAATACACTATTATGGCTGAGTTGGGGTACAAACTGTAACCACAATTAGAAGGGTGTCAATACCGCACCACTATAAGAACAAGCTATGAGTGATCCTCATCTGACAGTGTCCCCAAAAAAATGGTGGAGCCCTTATCTAACAGTGCTTATCCACCTCATCAACCCTTTTCTGACAGTGTTGATGTCTCAACCTATGCTGGCTACATAGTTCTGGAATGCAAGGATGACTTCTAAGAATCACACCCTCATCTGACAATGTGTGTTCCTATCCTTGGGTTCGCTCGGTGATATTTCCTACTCCTATCTGAATAGATACTGATCATGGATTACTGAACTGAACTGATACTAATGGTATTATTTAGCTGAGCTAAACTGAGTTCACTAAGTTTCGTTGACTAACAGAATACTAATAAGATCTGAGGACTGATGAAAAGTACTAAAGTTACTGAGATTTCTAGGAATACTAAGGTTACCGAGATTACAGAGTACCAATATTACTGAGGCCACTGAGGTTACTGAGATTACTAAGATTACTAAATGAGGCTGGACTGATACTGAGTTTACCGAGTTTTCCTGAGTCACATGACTGACTGAATTTTACTGATCATGGCTTGGCTGAGAGTATCGTAAAAACATGATACTGGCTCTACGAATATAACTAAATTATCGGGTAAAAGTACCCCCAAGACTCGATAGCATGAAACTGACAGAACATGACACTTCTTGAACACGTCACTAATATCAACAATTCATAATACATCAATTTGGGGATTTCATGAAGCACATGGTTATCATAGTCTTGTACATAAATGGATTTGCATATAAACATGCCATACTTTCATAAACCTATTCTCATGGACATTCCCTCAACCATTCATAATGTACACAATATCATGGATGTCAATCTTGATCACAGGGTAAAGCATGCATTTATCACTTGGGTCACAATTAAGCTATATTGCATAATTTTTATTCTATTAGGCATTTTATCAAATACCTAGGATGCATGACTTAGGGCATAGCCATGACCGTCAAATTAATACAACAAAACTTCATATTTCAACTCTATTTCACATGTTTCAGACCACATACTAGCATAGGTTCATGAACACCACATAAGGATTCCAACTTGGGAACCATACAACCATAATCACATGAACGTAATCAACCCACAACAAAATATTCACAATACAAGATTTAAAACTTGATTCTTGGGCTTCATGGATGAAAGGAATCCATGAATGAATACTGTGCATACCTTAGTTCTTGATTCTACAAAGATTGACGGACAGATTCTTGAATTTGAGTCTTGGATTTAAATCCCTAATTGAAAATCCTAGCTTGATCTTGAGAGAAACTTGACAGAAACACTATGTTTTGGATGAAAAATGGTTGAATCACGTGTCATTGGGTTTAAATAGGGGTGGGAAATTGATCATTTTAACCCTTGATCGCGTATTTTAATTTTTGTGAAAATTTGTCAATTTTCATCCTTGGCGCAATGCACCACTATCTCGCCAAGTCACTGGAACTAGACAATTGGGAATCTATATGGTGGCCCAATGTGGGGCTATTGCGTTGCCACTTTGTTTGCAACCTGAAAGTTTGGCATGACGTAGAGACATCGCGCTGAGACACTGGAAAAAGAACAATTCTTAATTTGAGCCCTGCGTGATGAACTATAATTCCGGAGGCTCACTGGGTTTTGACGATTGCTATTTTGGCCTGCTCCGCAATACGTTGATGGCTCAGGTGGCACACTGCCTTACTAAAAAGCCTCTAACGCTTCACTCGGGTGTCGGATTTGGGCAATTTGGTATCAATGAAAAGCTTATTCAATTTTCCACATGATAAAAAGTGAAATATTAAAAATTCCACATGTATAAAAGTGGATTCATCTTTAAAAAAAGTCTTTGACATCTTTAGGACAAATTTAAGCTAGTAAAAGTACGGTGTACTACAGTATAGATCTAGTCTAACTCATAAGGCATAGACCTAGTTAAGGGTCACAACTTTTGGTTTTCCTTATGGTGTCCCACCGGGGTCCACTAACCCTATTTAAGAAGAAGAAACTCATTCTTATAGTGGTTACCAATGTTGAGTCTTATCATTCTATTAATTTGTGGACACAGATATGACAACTCTGTCACGCCAGTCTAGTCCTATTGGTACAGGGAGAAATTGGTGCTTTATTTGTGGTCAAGTGGGTCACATACATCGGGAGTGTTCCATAAGGATTTCCACTTGGAAAAATAGGATATTGGTTGCTACTTCTTTAGCTCTTGTACCTAAGGGTGCTACTTCAGGTTCTTGTATTAGTCTGGATCTTCTTAATGATCTTACTATCCCTCTGGAGTTTAAGGGATGTATTGATATCGACACCGGTATGTTGAAGACTCATTTCCTTGTGGTGTGTGGTTTACTTGGTTTTAGGTCCCTTCTTTCTATGACCTCATTGGTGGTAATGTATTTTGGTTTTGGTCCCAAGGTTATTTTGGAACTCTTTTCTTCTTCTATTTCTACCCTGATAGGTGACTCTACAATTATCAAAATATTCTATAGGGGTGTGTTGTACTCTTTGGTAATGCAATGGGGTCTTGGTGGATTAGTTTGACTTGGATAGGGTGGGATTTAATGTCATTCGGGGGATGGATTAGTTACACTCATGCTTTTCATTATTAGGTCGTCAGACTTGTTAGGCTCCCAGGTGAGTCGGTCATGGAATGGGGGTGGTTTTGTTCCTTAGATATTAAGGAAAAGGTTATATTCTATCTTAGAGCTCGGAGGTCTGTTTCCAAAGGGGCATCTTTTTTATCGGTTGGTCTAGGTTAAGGATTCTAATTAGAAGGTCTTTCCTTACATTCAGCTTTGGTGGTGCATGAATTTCTTGGGGTCTTTCTAGTGACCCTCATGGTGTCTTTCTAATAGGGAGATTGGTTTAAGAATGGTCTTATTTCATATATTTGTCTAAATTTCTGTTCTTTTTGTATAGAATAGTTTCGGTGGAGTTAAAGGATCTTGAGGAGAAATTAAGGGATCTCCTAGGTAAAGGTTTCATCAGTCTTAGTATTTTCTGCGGAGTGTCTTTATCTTGTATGCATAAAAGGGAATGGTTCTCTGGAAATTGGTAGGTTGTCGGTAGGTTACTAAGGAATTTAGGGTGTCGTTCTAGTGGGAGAGGACCTTATAGGTGTGTTCCATTTTATATTGGGAACTTTACTAGTAGTACATGATGGTTGATAGATACTAAGTGTGAATCTTAGATGTTGATTTTGATAAAAGGGAGTATATTAGCTCAGGGATAGCAATGCGAAAATTGAAGAGGTAAATGGGCAGGTTGGATAAGGTGAATAATTAGGGATTACAATAGTGGAAAGGTTGTGACTTGGACCAGAATGTTTAATTTAAATGGAGGGACTGGGGATCTAGTCATTCAATAGGTTAGATTAAGGAACTTGCACGTATCTTTGTCTCGATATTTATACTTTTTAAGGGCATGAAGTTGATTTCTAAATTCATGGTTTTGAATGTGGATTCTGGTATAAATGAGGATTTTGACATGATTGCTCATTTAATTGATTTTCCATGGATTATGATGCATTGTTCATTTTTTAATAATATTTATGAACATTGTGGGATGCATGGGAATGGTAAATGAATTTTGGGGTACTATGGATTCCCCAATTACTTGGCCTTGGTCCTGGAAATTTATATGCCCTCAAATTATTTTTGAAATTACCATTGAATATAATTTTATCATATCATTTGAATACTCTTAAATTTTTGCATTGCATAAATGGTTAAAGGAATCATGAATTGGTTTTTGTTAGATTCAGATGATTTTAAAAAGGCCTTGGTGGCCATAGTTTGATTTTGAATGGTTTCGTTTTAATTGGAAACGTTGGAGTCAATTTGGTCTAAATAGTATTGCATGTCTTTCCTAGGCTCTAGGTAGCCTTTGGGTGGATGAGATTTTGGTATGGAAAAACCCAGTTTCACTAGTGTACACCCTTGGTGATACCCATTAGGTTGGAGTATTGTGCTTGTAGTTGTAATGAGGTGAAGTTTGATGGTTAATCTTAAATTTTCTTTTAGTGGTGGACTTTAAGGAAAGGTCGGGTCGCATATTCTAGTTATTCTCTTCTATTGGTTAAGAAAAGTACTTTACTAGTGTTGTAGGCATTCTTATAGCACTTATGCTTAAGGTTCACATCTTGAGTTTTCCCAATTCCTTGGATATGAGTCTTCACCTTGTGTTAAGTTACTCATGGTATATGTGGTTGTGTTCTTTTGGAGTCCATTTCCAAGGATTCCTTTTATGGTATGGTTTGGTCAGGATGTTTTTCCACTATGGTCTGGGTAGTTGTTGTGAAGTACTTTATACCTATGGCATTGTGTCTTGTTTTAGGGGTCTTTGTCTTGCCTTGGGAGGCATGGATAATTCTTTTACTTTGGTTTCTTAATAACTCTCCTTATGTTAGGATGGTAGTGGCTTGGAGAGAATGGTAATATGTTGTAAAGGAGAATGTCAAAGTCCCTAAGTGGGAGAGAGTCTAGGGTGGCTACTAGAGTTATGGTTTGAAGGTGAGATAAGGTTGTTTTGATGATAAATGGTTAGGAAAGGAATAGGTGGTGAAAATCCATGTGTAATGATAGAGAGTGCTAGATCTTTTGATGGATAGATCATACCGCGGGTATGTAAGAGTAGACTCAAATTATTGTGGTTGGTAGATGTACCCACGGTTGTGTTGGGTTTAGTAAGGCATAGTTTTTATGAATGTTACATAGTTTCATTGTTGTATGATTTTGGTGTTCAATTAGAGTTTGGGGATTTTGGTTATAAATGGTTGGATATGGGTTTGCTCGTATCCTTTACTCATAGTTTCCATATCATAAAGGTGATGAAAACGGAATAGTGTTTTGGGATAAATGTAAGGAGTAAAGCCTGGTAGCTTAAGTTAACTCCTTTGTGCTTTGGATAGGCTTGAACATGGATTTGGTGGTGTGTAGTTAGACTCAAGCTTTTGTAGTGGTGTAGCTTGGTAAACTCTAGATCAAATTGGACTCACTCTCTAGCATGAGTCCATTCATTTGGCAGAATATGATGTGTGGGTATGTGTGGATGGTCTTTAGTTGGTTGGTTCCTTTGGTTTGTATTGGTATCTTGGATTCTTAGCTCTTTAAGGATATTAGATCAGTAAGTTTGCTAGTTGGGAATGAAAGGTATGTCATCGGTTTAGGTTCCATGGTGGTACTAAAAGTTTGAGAAAGCCATTTGGGATGCGAAAGTGGACATGGAGTCCAAGGATCTGCGTTAGTTCTTTGTTCTAGAAATTTGTGCGTAGGTATGTGTTCTTCAACACATCTTTGGTTTTCTAACTTGGTTAAAGGTTAGGAATGGATCCTCTCGTATCTTTGTTTTCTTACTTAGTTAGAGGTCGGAATAAAGGTATTGGGATATATATCGTGCTTGGGATACCTGATGATCTTCTCATCTTGGTTTGGGTTCTTGACCTCTACTTTGGTTGGGGAAAGTTTGATGTGTGTTAATGTGTTACATCATGCTTGTTCTTACCCTTACCCATCATACAAGGATGAATGATCCTAGTAGGGGAGACTGAAACATCCCAAATCTCGGACCCTTAAAAAATTTGCTAAGTTTTAGACTCACTAGGCTTGGTACGACTCAAGGGTACCTCTCGTATCTATTGGATATAAGTTGGGGGCTGTCTTGAGGGTTCAATCGAACCCTAGGCAGTATGGAAGGCATGGCTACTGCCTAAGATGCAACTCACAAGGGTAAGAGTCGTATAGGAACATACAAGAGGTGCAAGGTAAGTCATATATTGCATAATTTGGTTATGTTAGGGAATCTGTACATACAAATGGTGGGTACGATTTGGGGGGTCACTTGTACCCTTATGTAAGAGTGGTGAGGTGTGATTCATATATAAACTAGTAGGAAAGGTCTTAGAAGGTCTTGGGTACCAGTTGGGGTACCACTCATACCCTAGGATATAGATGGTAAGGGAGAGTCGTACACCTAGGTGTGGCTTGTTTTAATTATTAAGTCAAGAGTAGTTTGGACATTTAATCCTCCTAAACCCTTGTGTTATCACATTATATAACCCTATATGTCCTTCCATAACACTTATTAAAGGATCATAACACATCAAATACTCTCTCAGACTCACTCTTGGAAGATTGGAGGCTGGGTTTCTCATGTGCTCTTTAAAGGGGCTCAAGAGTCATGTTTCTCTTTGGAATCTTCTTGTATAATGCATGTTCTCCTTCCCTCATTGTTATTTCTAATAAATGCATGTGTATTGTGTTTTAAACATTGGTTTATGAATCATGAATGGTCGATTTCGAAATATTGTTTATGGTCTTTATGCATATGGTTTGGTATTGGTTTAAACTATGTTTTTACATGTTTTTTGGTAATGTTTTTCATATGTGGTTGGTTGTTGGTCATGGCTTAGCTAATGGGTATTTAGTAACCTTAGTTATGGTGATTTACACGTTGGTTTTGGCTTTGCTAATGGTATGCCCTCAACATGTTCGATAAAATGCCTCAAAGAACGTTTTTACTCTATTGTTGAACATGCATTGGAACTCTTGCATGATTTGGTTTGGTAATGGAACTCTAAATGGTTTTGGATGGTTTAAATAGATTAAATATGTAAATGTTTTATATGTTTTTCATGGTCTAAAATGGTTTGGAATGGTTTAAAAGGTAAAGGTTTTAGTGGTCATAGTTGGTCTATTTTGAAAACCTTGTAGGTTACATGGAAATCCCTCAAGTGAATGCATTAACAGAATTGGTTTAAACGGTTTGGAAAGGCTAAACGGTTATGCTTTTGGGGAAAATAGAAGTCTCCCAAGTGGTTTAATATGCTATATGGAAGGGAACTTCAAAGTCCCCTTAACCTAAATGGTTTGGCTATGGATATGATGACACCACTAATATTGGCCTTGGTTAATAAAAATGGTAAATGGATTGGTCGGTTATTTGGAAAATAATTTTAATTTGGCAATAATAGCGGGATATGTAGCAAAGCTGTGGAAGGTGGCGGTCCTGGGGGGACCAAAACTAGAAACTCGTGTTTGTCGATATGAGGATTGGTCTTAGTGGATCATGTACATAATGTCACACTATTGGGGGATGTACTAGTCATCCCATGGGACACTTCCCTGGTCGTGCAGCTACACACACTGGGTCCCTTTCAGTAGGTGGAGCTGAACTAATATATCCCATGGGTGGTTTAGGATGGCTAAGCTACACAACCCAGGTAATGGTTTTAAAGGCATACTAAACCCGATCCCCATTCCCAACATAGTTATGTATATATATGTATGGTTGTATGCATTGTGGGTGGTTTTTACTTGTCTTTGTAAATGTCATTATTTTATCCATATCCTGAGTGCATGCTATGGTTCACCTACTAACCCGTCTACTGGCGGCTGTATACCCACGCTATGTAGGAACCGACCATTCCATTCCTCTTTCTTAGTGATCCGATTCAGGTATAGTCGATGCTGAATTGAAGTGGTGATTTTTCATTGCTCGGAAAGCATTTATTTCATGTCATGGTTTATATTACATATTTCTTGCCTTTCATAGACGTTGGTTTTTGGCTATATTCGGGGGCATGTCCCGACTGAGTACTCTTTCGTTGGTTTAGAGGCTTTGTATGGACAACTGTAGACTTGGGTATGGTATGGACTTTTTATAGTGTATACATAAATTGGCTTATTATAAATTTATTCTGTTTATGGTTTCCGCATTGGTTTGGTTGGTTATTAGGTGGTTAGACTAGATTGGGTTGGTCTTGGTTATAAACTTATCCCAAAGTCACCACATGGGTAAATATGCTATCTTATAATATGTTCGAAATTCATCCGACTCAAGGTACGCGTTTGGTGGTTGAGTTGGGTAACTGGGGCGGTTCTAAGTCCTGGTTGGGCTTGGGATTGCCCATTACGTCTATGCTATAGTTTGGGCTATGATAGAAAGTCTCAAATTTAACATCCAGTATTAATTTTTCTTTATTATGATCATGTCATTTCAGTTTAGTTTTCACCTAAGATCTCATTATTTTCTTTAGTATTCTTAGTGTTTTGCTAGGGCATGGGTTAGCTTAAGGTCACTTGTGACTCTGAGCACAATGTTATGACTAGGGAGTAGTCTCAAGTCGTGAAAAACTTGGTATTAATGCCTGTTACACCCAAGAACCCATGCAAGTGTACGTGGTCCACCAAATAGTAAATGGCCTTTAAAATCCAAGTATAAATCCTATAGGTACTTGTGTTAAACAACTATCCAATTCTAGTTCTACTATGAAGATTAAACAAGTGCAAACGTAACCCAAAAGTATTTGAGCGTTAGAACTAAAACTAAACTTAACAATGTTGTAAATTAAATGTTCTTGGACTACAATGGGGAGAAACTCAGGGTTAAGGTACTGCGAACAATCATACTAAGCTATATAACTTCATTGGTTAGGTTAATTACCTTGGTTGTTGATCCACGGGGTTGAAATTATGACTGTTGCCTTCCGAACCTCTAATCAATTATCTAACTTAGCCCTATAACTACATTGCTGACTGGTGATGCAATAACTAAGTTAAATGCATTCATATTCTATCCCATAATTTAACCAAATAGGTCACTTAGGTATATTCCTATCCTAAATGCAAATCTTAACATCATTCAATTGAGATTATGATCCTATTCTATCTACCCCACGTTCTATCCTATCATTCCTTCTTCTGGGTTCATATAGAAGTAAGTATGTATTCTAATGGTTGCAAATCCTTAAAATAGTTAACACAAGGATAAATAAACAACAAAAAATTATAATTAACCAAAACCAAGTCAATACACAACAGGATAAATCATGTTCTTAGGCTTAACCCCGAAAAAGAAAGTTTAGCCGCTCATGGACGTACACGTAAACACAATAGATGAATACATGTATAAATACAATATTAAACTAAATTGAAAGATTTAAAACCCTATTTAAAGACTCCTTAATCATGTCACAAATCCCCAAGGTCATCCAAGGTGTTAAGTGCTTAAGTGCCCTATTTATACTAGGACTAAGCTGCCCGTGTTTGTATAGCCTCCGTGCCACGCCCTTATTGTGGAGGATAGGGTCCGAGGAATGCCAATATAATGAAGTTATACTGTAATTTTCAATTAACAATGCAACCAAGGGCATTCCACACCCTTATCACGGCACCTAGGTAGCATGGCACGCCAATGTCTCCAAATTTTCTAGATTTTGTCTTGCCTTATCCCATGCATTTGTGCTTAAAGTCATATAGTTGTGGTTATTTTTTCTCTTAAATTTCATCTTTCATATCATCCATACATCATCTATGTTAACTCACCAAGCTTCCTATAACAATACAAACTATGAATTAGAGCTCAAAACCACATAGAATAGAACATGATGAACTAGAAAGAAACGTAGCTCGAGCTAAGAGTACAAGTTTTTATATTTGAACTTACACAATAAACACTAAAAATACATAACATAAAACTTAGATGCTCATTTAAATCATTAACAACTCATTTAGCACACAAGTAGTCATCAAAACAATGCTAAACAAGCATAGATAATGAAACTTAGGTGCATAAATCCACCTAAGATCAGAGCCTTAAGGTGAAAGTATCATATGGGACTTAAAGTCGCGTTAAGTTAAGTCTTATTCATTGGTTTGAAGTGCGCCATACTTATGAGTGAGATGCCATAAAACATCGCATGAAAACTTTCACTTCCTGTGTTTTTATATAATGTGATAGAGTATGAACTGCATTAAAACCTTTTTATAACTCATTCTCTACTTGTTTACTGAATATTCCTTCTAAGAGAGAGAATGAAAGGAGGAATGGGAATTACAATAGTGATGGGAATCAGCAACACTACCAGCTCTGACAAACCCTCAAAATGAATAAGTATCCCATACTAAATTAAGGGCGGCTTTCACAGCATCAGCCCAACCCATAACCATCCATAATAACCAACATGCTATAACACCATCCAACCCAATAGTGAATGCGATAATATCTAGAGTTTGAGAATTCACTCGGATGAATCCTCTGGAATTCTTCGGGACTAAGTTTCATGAAGATCTATAGGAGTTCTTTAATAGTATTTAGAAAGTTACTGAGATCATAGGTATCACTCTAACTTAAAGTGCTGACCTGGTTGATTATGAGTGTAAGGAGTGGGTCACACCTGGTACAACCAATGGTAGAATGATACAGGTCCAGATGTAGGATTGAAAGAGTGGGATAAGTTTGTTATTGCATTCCTGGACAAGTTCTTCCTACTTGAGTTAAGGAAAGCAAGATGTAGGAAGTCATAAATTTGAAGCACGGTAAAATGAGTATGAAAGAGTATTATCTTAACTTTACTTATTTGGTAAAATATATTATGGCTATGGTTGATTACTCCCGAGCCCGAATGAGCAAGTTTGTGTCAGGTGTTTCTGACGATATGGTCAAAGAGTGTAGAACTGCTATGTTGGTTAAGGAGAGGGACAAATCCAAATTTATAGTTCATTCTTAATAGATTTAAGTATAGAAAATTAATAAAAAAGAAATAGTGAGTAAGAGGAATAGAACATGGAGCTTTAATTTCTCACAGCAGAGGTCAGATGGTGGGAATCGTTATCATTTTTTCAAAAATCTTATGCTCTAGCCCCATTTTCTGCTAGTGCTCCAGAGAGCAAATACAGGTAAGATAAATTGAGATAGAGCATCAGGCTATAAGTCTCAGGGTAGTATGAACAATATTTGGACTAACCCAGTTTGCAAGAAATATGGTAGAAACCAAAAAGGTGATTATAACTGAAGGTTCTTTTGGGTGTAGAATGATAGGCGACAACATAAGGAGATGTCCAATGGCTTCACATGTAGGTAGGGATGCTCATCAACAAAGTTAGTCTAACTATTGAGCAGCTCTAGCAGGTCACCTAACTCAGCAGGGCACCTCATCTTGTACAGCTGGTAGGCCACGCTAGAATAAGTTTTATGACCTTTAAATTCGATAGGATTAGAAGGTTCTCCTGATGTGGTCATTGGTACATTGTAAGATCTTATATTCATATTTATGAATTGTTAGATCTCAAAGACACACTTTCCTTTTCGACTTCCTATACAGCAGTAGACTTTGGTGTCAGTCAGAAAATCCTCTTAGAACCTTTCTCAGTATCCACTCTAGTTGGTGATTCAGTCATGCTAGATGGGTGTACAAAAATTGCCCAGTCATAGTTTCCTAGAAACTCAACTTAACGATGTTATAGAGTTAGACATGAATGATTTTGAAGTTATTCTTTGATGGATTGTCTCCGCTCTTGCTATGCCTCAGTTCATTATTAAAACAGAGTAGCCAAATTTTAGTTTCCAAATAAGCTAGTCATAGGGTGGAACGTTAGTAACTTAAGGCAAGAAAATTAATTTCCAAAGGTTTATATATCATCTTGCTTTTGTTTATGATTTAAAGTTGAAACCCCAACACTTGAGTTAGTTTCAATAGTAAACAAAATTCTAAAAGTTTTTCCTAAAGATCTGCCAAAAGCTCCTACTAGTGAGTAATTGACTTTAGAATAGATCTCCTTCCAAATACCCAACCTATTTCAATCCCACCCTACAAATTGGTACCAGCCGAGCTTTAGAAGTTTAAAGAACGGTTGAAAGATCTCATAACAAGGGTTTATCAGGTATATTTCTCTATGGGGTCCCTAATATTTTTAGGTGGAAGAAAGATGGTACTCTCAGAAAGTGAATTGATTATCATCAGTTAAATAAGGTCACAATCGAAATAAGTATCCCATTCCCAGGATTGAGGTCTTCTTTGACTAGCTTTAAGGTGCCAAATGTTTCCCTAAATAGACCTCAAATTCAGCTATCAACTGCTCAGAGTTAGAGAATGTGACATTCTAAAGAAAGTCTTCAGAACATGGTATATTTACTTTGAATTTGTTGTTATGACTTTTTGGATAACTAATTCTATTGAAACTTTAATGGACCTAATGAATAGGGTGTTCAATCAGTACATAGACTTGTTTATTGTAGTCGTCATAGATGACAACCTCGTTTATTCTTAGAGTGAGGAAAATTATGCACACCATTTGAGGATTATATTTCAGACCCTAAAAGATCATATGTTATTTTCTAGGTTTAGCAAATGTGAATTTTGGTTGTAATTATTAGTATTCCTTGGTCATATCATTTTTGATGAAGGCATTTGAGTTGATTCTCAAAATACCAAGTAGTGAGGAACTAGCCTTGACCCATCTCTCTATCAGATATCAGGAGTTTCTTGGGTTTAGCTGGTTACTACAGATAGTTTGGAGAAGGATTTTCCCCTATTGCTTCTCCCATTTCCATACTAACTATATAGAAATTCAAATTCCATTCTCCCATGTTGTGTGACAAGAGTTTTCAAGAGTTGAAGACTCGACTCACCCCTGCTCCAGTTTTGACTCTACAAAAGGATTTAGATAGGTTTGTCGTTTATTATGATACTTCAAGAGTTAGACTTGGTTATTTGTTGATGTTATGAGGCAAGGTTATAGAATATGCCTCTAGACAGCTCAAACGTCATGAGAAGAATTACCTGACTAATGATCTTGAGTTGGCAGAAGTTGTTTCTGCCATAAAGATTTGGATGCATTATCTTTATGGGGTTCATGTTGATGTGTTCACTGATCATAAGAGCCTTCGGTATGTGTTCAACCAAAAAGATTTAAATCTTCATTAGAGAAGGAGGCTAGAGTTATTGAAAGATTATGATACAACTGTCTTATACCATCCGGGTAAAGACAATGTTATGGCTAATGCTCTAAGTAAATTGTCTATGGGAAGTGTTTCTCACATGGAGAACAAGAAGAAAGAGTTAGTTTCTGAGGTTCACCAGCCTGCTAGGTTGGGAGTTTCGTTGATTGATTTAATTAGAGGTAATACCTTGGTTTAGAATGGTTTAGAATCTTTGTTGATAGCAAAAGTGAGATAAAAGAAAGATAGTGATCCTATTTATCTTAGGTTGAAAGAAATAGTCCAGAGTCAGAAGGTTGAAGTTTTCTGCCACGGAGGAGATGGTATTCTTTGTTGTCAAGGAAAACTATCTGTTTTAGATGTAATGACTTGAGGTAGAGGATACTAGTAGAAGCTCATGGTTCTCGATATTCTATTCACCCAGGAACCACTAAGATGTACCATGATTTATGGTAATCCTATTGGTGAAATAACACAAACAAGGATATCACATAATATATGGCTAAGTCTCCAAATTGCCAGAAAGTTAAGGTTTAGCACCAGAGGCCTGGTGGTTTACTTTAGGATATCAGCATTCTTACTTGGAAGTGGGAAGTGGTGAACATAGACTTCATTACAGGGTTTCCTCATTCTCATTGACAACATGATTCTATTTGGATTATAATGGATCAAATGACTAGGCAAACCTATTTGTTTCCACTAATTGGGACCTGGAACTTTAGCGCGACGCGTCACAATCGCGTTAGGCCACTAGAAATTGACTATTGGGAAATTGGGGTCCTCCGTGATGCGCCACTATCATGGAGTTCCACTGGAAATTGACAATTGTCAAATAGACCCTCTCTGCGATGCGCCAAGCAATAAAATGACGCTTTGTTAGGACTAGGACTTAAATTAGCATAACTTCTTGCCTGGGTATCGGATTTTGGTGAATCTTATATCGACGGAAAGGTTATTAAATTTCCCATGTGATAAAAATTCGAAATTAGGGAAATTCTATATGGTTAAAATAATACTCACTTAGGAAGTCACTTCTTAATTTTCTTGAGGAGAAATTAAGCTTAGGAAAAATTCAGGGTATTACAATAGCTCCCCCTTGGAAACATTGATAACGCTCAATCTACAGCTCTCGTGGGAGTGTAAAGCGGTCGTTAGCAAATATAGAACCCAACCTGGGTTGGGTATCGATCCCACAGAGAATAGCTTGGCCAACAAGCAAGAGAAATTACTAGACTTTTAGTGCAAGTCTCGTAGGAAAGGGGGGATTGTAGTATGTAACCAAAACAAGAAGGTAAGAACTGAAAATAGCAAAATAAAGAGAGATTGTCACGTGTGTTGTAAACAATGAGAATTGAGGCGTTGGGGTTATGTCCACCTTCTGAGGTATACGTCTCTATTGGCTATGAGTGTGTAGAGTCTTGACATGTAATTGCTTATAGAGAATTGTAGTCGATGGTAAATCCAAGCGTCTCTCGACCTAAACAAGGACTATTTCACTTTAACTCTCTCGAGCTTAAAGCGTGACTAACGGTACGAATTCTCCAAGAAGTTAGTCCAGGTACGGCACTAGCTTTTTAATAGGAAAGGGTGTCCTACTACCTTGACATTATCTCTTTTCCAGACAAATAACTTTTCTCTCGAACAAGTCAGATGTTAGACTGGCGTTGGTCTATGCGTCTTCTTTTCTAGACAAATAACCTTTCTCTCGAACAGGTTAGATGTTAGAATGGCGTGTTCTTGTGTTTGAACCGCAAAGAATGTAGATTTAAGATGAAGAGAATAATGATATAAGCAATATACTTGTCTTGAACTCACAAACTCATAGCTATAGATAGTAACTCATTCGGCTTCCATAACCCCAACTAAGAGATTTAGTTACCCATGAATGCGAAGGATATCACGTTTTGCATGGTGGATGGCGTGAATAGTAGGTGTTTGGCGTGTGGTTTTAGTGATTCCGTAGCAAGTAACGATTCTCTTGTTGTGGAATTTAAGAGTAGAAGAATGAAGAATTGAGAATGGGTTGTAGGAAGATGTCTTAATTGTAAGGAGATGAATGAATTGTCAGAATGTCTCCTCCCCTCCTCCAAAATCTCTAACATGATAGGGTATTTATAATACTCCTATCCTACTCCTACTAAACTAATAAAATAAATAACCAAATCCTAATATACTAATGAAATCCTTGACCCAATTGTACTAGGGTAAGGTTACAAAATTATAATCCAAATAGAATGATGAAACACATAACCTAATTGCACTAGGTTAATGTATTATGGCAAAAATCCAGCTTTGTGTCTGTAAGTCCCAAAGTCTTCAGAAATGCTGTTTTAGCCCGGGACAGATTTTCCATGCAGCAGATTTAGTCCTTTATGCGTCCAGCTCCTTTCCATCTCGTTTGTGAGCTTTCTTTTGCGTCAAGTAAGCCATAAATTGCTGTATTTTGCATCATTTATACCTGAAACTTTCCTAATCACATTTGTTAGCTCATTTACAGGAAAAAGGACTAAAAGTGTACGAAATAGATAATTAGTTCTCGAAACTAGGCTAAAATATGGGCAAAATATATTGATATAGGCGCGTAATTTCGCCTATCATCAAACATTCGTCCACGAATGTCGCTAGTTAAGCTAAGAGTACGGAGGAAATTCAGTACGTAAAGTTTGAAGAACTCGTTAAACTGAATCTATGTCTTTCTAAACTCTTGAATGCCTCGGAAATTCCAAGAACTCATAAAGGTATAGATGCATACAGCTGAATTTTATATTAGAAGGGTTGAATTAAGCAAGAATAATACCTTCAGATTGATCTGAACTTGCAAAAAAGAGATATGGGTACTTGGCTCGCATGTCTACTTCTACCTCCCAAGTAGCACCCTCAACCGACTAGTTTCGCCATAAGACTTTGACCAAGGGAACTTTTTTGTTCCTTAGTCTATGGATCTGAAAATCTAGGATCTCAACAGGAATCTCATCGAAAGAAAGATTGTTCTGAATATTGGCATTCTCTAAAGGATCTACTGCAACGGAATCACCAATATGCTTCTTAATCATGGAGACATGAAAAATAGGATGAACAGCTGACAACTCTGTGGGTAACTCAACCTCATAGGCCACTTTACCAAGACGACTCAAGACTCTATACGGGCCAACATAACGGGGACTAAGCTTCCCTTTTTTATCAAACTTTTTCACCCGGTGAAATATTCAAGTATACCAAATCACCCACTTCAAATTCAAGATCTCTTCTCCTCACATCGATATAAGACTTTTGACAACTCTGGGCGGTCTTCAACCTCTCTCTAATCAACTTACCTTTCTCCATAGCTTCAAACACTGCATCAGGCACAATCACGGTAGCTTTACCCACTTCAAACCAACCTATGGGTGATCTACATCTCCTACCATACAAGGCCTCAAATGGTGCCATCCTGATGCTAGCTGGTAACTATTATTATAGGAAAACTATATCAATGGCAAATGCTCATCACAACTACTTTTGAAATCAAGAGCACATGCCCTCAACATATCTTCTAGGGTCTGAATGGTCCTTTCAGCCTGACCATTTGTCTGTGGATGAAAATTAGAACTTAAAAGGACTTAGGTACCAAGACCCTGCTGGAATGCCCTCCAAAAATGAGAAGTAAATTGAGTGTCCCTATCCGAAATGATGGACGAGGGAACTCCATGCAGCCTAACTAACTCCCGAATATACAATCTAGCATAATCCTCATCTGTATAAGATGTGAGCACGGGCAAGAAATGCGCAAATTTAGTTAGCCTATCCATAACAACCCAAATAGAATCATGATGACGATGCAAAAGAGGTAACCCAGTCACGAAGTCCATATTCACCACCTCCCACTTCTAAGTGGGTATACCAAACTCTTGCATCACACCACCAGGTCTCTGGTGCTCTACCTTAACCTGTTGGCCCGTTACACACTTTGCTACAAACTCAGTTATGTCCTTTTTCATACCATTCCACCAATAGATTTCCCGCAAGTCGCGGTACATCTTGGTAGTGCCAGGATGAATAGAATACCATATACTATGCACTATAGCTATAATCCTCTGCCTCAGATCATCAACACATGGAATGGACAATCTACCCTGCAATGTCAACATGCCATCTCTCCCTTGGGAGAAAACCTCTACCTTTTGACCCTTAACTAACTCCTTCAGTCTGACCAAACTAGGATCCCTATCTTGCTTCTCCTTCACTTCCGAAACACAAAAGGATTCGGAGCTACTATGCACTAACGTACTCTCCTCGGATGAATCAATCAACCAACACCCAATCTAGACAAACAATGCACATCGCGAGCTAACTTTTTCTTACCTTTTTCTACATGAGCAACACTACCCATAGACAATCTACTAAGGGCATCCGCCACTACATTGGCCTTGCCTGGGTGATACAACACACTCATATCATAATCTTTTAACAACTCCAACCACCTCCTCTGTCTAAGATTCAACTCCCTCTGAGTAAACACATACTGCAGGCTCTTACGATCAGTAAACATATCAACATGAACACCATAAAGATAATATCTCTAGATTTTCAAAGTAAAGACCATAGCAGCTAACTTAAGATCATGGGTTGGGTAATTTTTCTCATGCGGCTTTAACTGTCTAGAGGCATAGGATATAACCTTACCTCTTTGCATTAACACACAACCCAAACCAATACTAGAGGTATCACAATACACCACAAAACCATCTGTACCATCAGGCAAAGTCAATACAGAGGCTGAAGTAAGTTGAGTCTTCAACTCCTGAAAACTCTTCTAACAGGAATCTGACCACTGAAACTTACCTTTCTTTTGGGTCAATCGGTTCATGGGAGATGCAATAGAAGAGAAACCCTCAACAAAATGGCGGTAGTAGCCGGCTAGACCCAAGAAACTTCTAATATCAGACGGAGAGATAGGTTTAGGCCAATTTCTTATAGCTTCTGTCTTTTGGGGATCAACTCTAATACCTTTGGCTGAAACAACATGACCCAAAAAGGCTACAGATCTTAGCCAAAATTCATACTTATTGAATTTGGCAAACAACTGGTGACATCTAAAAGTTTGCAAGACAATTCTAAGGTGATCTGCATGATCATGCTCACTGCGGGAGTAGACGAGGATGTCATCTATAAACACTATGACAAACATATCAAGATATTTCTTGAACACTCGATTCATGAGGTCAATAAAAGCTGCTGGGCCATTGGTTAGCCCAAAAGACATGACTAGAAACTTAAAGTCACCATAGCAGGCTCAAAACGTTGTCCTTGGAATATCATACTCCCTCAATTTAAGTTGATAATAGTCGGATCTAAGGTCTATCTTGAAGAAATAACTTGCACCATGCAACTGGTCAAATAAGTCATCAATTCTCGGAAGAGGATATTTATTTTTGACTGTGACCTTGTTAAGTTGACAATAGTCAATGCACATACGCAAAGAATCATCTTTCTTTCGCACGAATAAAATAGGTGCGCCCCAAGGAGAAATACTAGAACTTATGAAACCTTTGTCTAGAAGATCTTTGAGTTGCTCTTTCAACTCCTTCAGCTCCGTAGGTGTCATACGGTATGGCAGAATATAAATGGGACGAGTGTCAGGAAGAAGGTTAATCCTGAATTCTATCTCCCTATTGGGAGGTATCCTTGGGATATCTTCTGAAAAAACATCAGGAAACTCATTAATAATGTTGACTGACTAAATAGTTGGAGCCTCGAACTTAGTGTTGACTCTAACTAAGTGAGAGATGCAACCTTTAGATATTAGCTTTCTGGCTTTTAGATAGGAGATAAAATGACTCTTGGGAGATACTAAACTCCCGGACCACTTAAAAGCTGGTTAATTAGGAAACTAATACTTGACCACTCTGGTATGACAATCTATAGACGCATAATAAGAATGAATCCAATCCATACCCAAAATAAGGTCAAAATCCACCATGTCTAACTCTACTAAATCCGTAAGTATGACTCTATGAAGAACAGTAACAAGACAATCTCTATACACTTGTTTAATACTAATTGATGCCCCTACGAGTGTGGAGAATAGAAAAGGCTCAAGAATCTTTTTGGCACTCATTTTGAAATTCATAGCTACAAGTGGGGTCACATAGGAGATACTTGACCCAGGGTCCAACAACACATAAACATCAAAACAAAAAACGCAAAGCATACCAGTAATAACAACGGGAGAGTCCTATTGCTCTTAATGGGATGGTAAGGCATAGAATCTATTCTGGCGCTAACTTCCAGTAGTGCTAGATGAAGCTCCCTGAGCAGGGGTAGGACAGGGTGCAGGAGCTGGTGTACTAGTAACCGGTGCCTATGGTTAGGCATCTCTGTTCCCCTGTCTAGCATGAGGACAATCTCTAAGTCTATGGCCCTGCTTTCCACAATCAAAACAACCCATCAGATCTACAAAACACTCACCGGGATGATCCCTACCACACTTACTACAAAGAGGATAACGGGGCCTGTTACCAACACTGTTCTACGACCTATACATAAAGGATCTTCCCCCTTACTCCTGCCTGCTTCTACACATGGGAGCACTAGCTGATGAAGGCACTGGCATAGATAAATTTCTCTAAAACTGAGGGTGATTCCCTCCATGGAACCTAGGCTGGCTATACTCATGCTGCTCAGATCTAGCCCTCTAGTTACCCCTCAGTCAATCTCTCTCCCTAATCTTATCCACTTTTATCTACTGAGCATACATTATCAACCTAGCTAGATCCATATCCCTATGCAGAATTACAGTCTTACACTACTTCAGTACTAACCCAAAAACACCGATCACAAACTTGCTCATACTAGCCCGAGTGTTAAAAATCAAATCAGGAGCATACTTGGCCAACTTGTTGAACTTCAAAAAGTACTCTTTAACAGTCATGGAGCCCTGCCTCAAGTTTATAAACTCTTCAATCTTTGCTTCCCTCTTCTCAAGTGGAAAAACCTTGTCCAAGAATGCATCTTAGAACACTTTCCAAGTTATAGGAGCAGCATCCTCACCTCTACCCTTCCTCCATGATACAACCCAATCATAAGCTATGTCCTTCAACCTGTAAGATGCCAACTCAAGACTTTCTTCCTTAGAAATATGCATCAACTGTGTGATCTTTCTTAGCTCATCAAGGTATAACTGTGGGTCCTCATCTGCCTTAGACCCATAAAACTCTGGCGGATTCATCTGCATAAAATCATGAATCCTAGCCATAGCTACATCTGCTCCCTGTTGATTAGCAACTGCAGCCTGGTTATTGTCCTGAACATTGGCAGTGACTGCTTGGGCTAACACCTGAAAGGCTGCCCAAAACTCGGCATGAGACAGTCTCATTCAAAGGATCAACATGTGGGGGTTACTCATCATTGTTCCTATGGGCATTCACTCTTTGAAGAGGTATTTTCTGAAATAAAAGAGCATGAATTATTAGATGAGAGGGACAACTGTAGGTACGATAGAATCCAAAAGAAAGAAACAACTTTTCCTAAAACATCTTGTAGCCTCTTGCTCATAGATGTGCCTCACTACACACCGATGGTCAAGACTCTACTCAACGTGGCTTGTCAGACTCTCTAGGACTCCTTAAAACCTTAGGCTCTCATATCAAGTTTGTAATGACCCAAAATCACCCTCCGAGATGTCCCACAGTGCTTAAGGCTACAAGTAGCACCAAGCCAACCCTTTGAGCCTATTTCTGCTAAGAACTCTCATTTCAAGATGAAATAATTCTAACACTAGCATAATGCTTGGTCCAAATGACCATAATACTAGAAACCTCAACACAACTACAATCTGATAACTAGTCTGACAAAGCCTCTACTAATCCATGAACTACAGAGCCGTTGGGACAGGTCCCCAACTGGCTCAAAATGAACTGAAAGTAAAAACATAGTCTCTCTAATGCAGAAAATATCTACAGATAGGTCCTCGAACCTGAGGACTCACCACTATAGAAATGTAGATAGAGGTACTCAAAAGTCACTGACGAGGCTAGGACTGAGCACCTGAACCTACATTATAAGACAATGTAGCACATAAACATATATGTGGATCAACACTTGGGAATGTACTGAGTATGTAGGGGTGCATGCATTTATATAAAACAACATCAATACTCTTTGATCAAATCATGAATGTAATTAGTAATGACTCACATGGCTTTAATAAGTATAAAATGCAAAGATCATGAATCATATAAATGGAACATGTAACACAATCTCGTAAGTCATTATACTTTTAGCTTTGAAATTTGTACTCTTCTCTTATTCTCATTACTCAAAGATATAGGATATTTTAAGTAATACTTTCAATGCATGCATATGTCTCATGGAGAGTAAAACTTCTTTAATGGTCAAGAAATCATAACTCTTTTGAACTTAAATACTTGGAATTCGGAATCATATAACCTTGGAACATACTTGAAGGCATTTCATTCAATTTAGGAAAATATCTCATTTCATGCTTTAGGGAAAAATGCTCATATCAAGGGAAAGTATTTTAGTTTTAAAGGAAAATATCTTATCTCAAATCTTGAGATTTAAGGGAGATTCTCTTAACTGATATAAACCATGCGAGCTACATGGAGTCCAACATTTTGTCCTCCTAAGGAAGAGACCTCACGTTGGGGAGAGTCATCATACTCTTGCAAAGGATTATAACATCAACTCAGTGATCACTTATATCAGCCTCAAGCCCAATATCTTAGCCTTAGGCCCAACAATCATCTCAGCCTTAGGCCCAAACTATGGTGGCACATAGTTCTGGGGTAAGAAACCGTGGTAACTTACATAACTCGATGCTAAATGTAACTCCGTTTAGTTTATCTCACTCAACTCATGAAAATCCACTTTAGAATAATCTCATGGTTTAATAAGAACCCAATAATCAAATCTGTAATCTCATGTAGTAGAGTGGATTTCAAAACTCAATGACCATTAGGTCAAAACATTTCTCAATAATCTCAGAATACTCAAATCATGGGTGCTTATAGCACAATAGTTCATAAAGTCTCAAGTCTCAAGTAGGGCTCAATAACACAATTCAATCTCAAGTTAGAACTCATCAAAAACATAATAGATAGCATATAGATTCATAACTTACATAGAAATATAGAAATTTCAGCAATTTATCTCAAAATCTCAACATACTCATATACTTCAATGTTTCGAACATTTCAACTATTAACTTCTCAAGGATTAAAATAATAGAGTATAGACCCAGCTGCAATTTCTCAAGAAAACATATAAAAATCATGTCATTAGACTCTCAATTCAAGGAAAACATCAAAAGCTTGCAACCAATAACAATGGGTGAAAAACCCTAATTCAATTTCATGTAAAATCTCATAAATTATAAAGAATTGTAGTTTAAATAAGCCTTTGGGCACAAGGGTGAAAGAATTACCCTTATTCAAAACCCCACATACGTTGAATTAGAATCTTAGGATGAAATATTGCTTTTGGAACTATATTCATACTCTTGAATGAGGGTTCTTGAAGCCCTTGACTTGGGAACCTTGAATATTGACTCAATTTAGAAAATCTATGGTGGATTCTTGAGATTCTAGGAAGAGGTTTTGGATGCTTAGGGTTTTTGTTGAGATAAAACTTAAGAGAGACTTCATAGAATGCTTGTAAATGACTTTAACCTGGTGTTTGCATGGTTTAAGAGACTTGGAAAAAGTCCAAAATGCCCTTTTTAACTTCTGAATGAAGCTGGAAAAATTGAACTGGCAACCTGATTTTATGCGCCACCGCGACTTGCCATTATCGCGGTGGCTAAGTTAAAATTGACAAATGGGAATCTGGTAGTCACCGTGATGTGGAACCATCACGTTGTCCCGCTAGTTGGGACCTGGAACTTTAGCGCGACACATCACAATCGCATCAGGCCACTGGAAATTGACTATTGGGAAATTGGGGTCCTCCGCGACGCGCCACTATGGCGGACTTCCACTGGAAATTAACAATTGTCAAATAGACCCTCTCTGTGATGCACCAAGCAGTAAAATGACATTCTTTTACGACTAAGACTTAAATTAGCCAGAACTTCTTACCCGGGTATTGGATTTGGGTGAATCTTATATCGACAGAAAGCTTATCAAATTTTCCATGTGATAAAAAGTTGAAATTAGGAAAATTCTATATTGTTAAAATGATACTCACTTAGGAACTCACTTCTTAGTCTTCTCAAGGAGAAATTAAGATTAGGAAAAATTTGAGGTATTACAGTCATGGTACCCAAGTTTATCTTAGTATGATTTTCACCCACAAATAGATGGTCAGGAAGAAAGGACCATTCAAACCTTAAAGGATATATTCAAAGTGTGATGGATTGATTTTAATAGTAGTTGAGATGATCATTTTCCTTTGATTGAGTTTTCTTATAATAACAGCTACTACTCCAGTATTCAGATGGCCCATTTCGAACCAATTTATAGTAGGAAGTGTAGATATCTAATTTGTTGGTTTGAATGTAGTAAAGCTACCTTGATATGGCCAAATTCAATTAATAAACCTATGGAGAAAGTTCAACTAATAAGAAAAAGGTTCAAAATGGATCAGAGTCATCAGAAATTCTACGCAAGTGTGAGAAGTAGGGAGTTTGAGTTGGCTATTAGTGATCTCATCTACTTGAAGTTTTTACCTATAAAAGGGCTGAAGAGATTTGGTTGGAAGGGATACTTAATCCCCATTTATGTAGCCTATGAGTTAGAGTTGCCTACATACTTAATATCACTGTATCTAATTTTCCATGTTTCCTTCTTAAAGAAATGCATTGGTGAAATGGCATTGGTTTTCCCTAAGAGAGTATGGATGTGAAAGATAGTCTCTATTACAAAGAGGTCCCAGTTAAGTTCCTTGACTGCCAGGTTTGTAAGTTAGGAATCAGGAATTCAATTTGGTAAAAGTTCAGTGGTGAAATTAATTAGTTATGGGAGCTACTTAGGAAATAAAGGAAGATATGATGACCATATACCCCTATCTTTTCTCTTCGAACTCAATTCCAGCTTGGTGTAATAGATTCCCCTAAACTAATTAAATCTTTCTATCTCATGACACCCAGTTATTCTTATGTCATAACATACATTCATGAGTTTGATTCAATCCTTTTTTAAGTAACAAACCCAGTTCAGCTCATAGAAATTTAGTATGGTAATTTCAGCTATTTCCTCTAACACTTTAGCTAAGTTAGTCTTTATTTTGGGATGAATGACCTCGAGGAAGAGATATTGTAACACCACAAGAAACCAAGCTAAGAATAGTACCATGATTTAAGTACATTTATAATCAAATATATTGTTTGGTTGTATAAGAAATTATTGATACATATATGAAGGCCACAAGTGATGCCTAGCTCATAGCCAAGTCAAAACCTCTCGTATCGGTTGATTTCTTGTAAAGTATTTTGATATAGTCAACTTAAAAAAATCATAAGTCATATATCTTGAAGTATATTTGAGAAAAATACCAACCAAATAATAGGTATTTGAATTTTATTTTGAAGGCATCCAATTTTTCCTGAATCTAATATCAGAGCAAAACATTATGGCCACATTATTAACGTACTACCAAGACTGTGGATGATTCAATTCAAATGATGAGTCATCAGAAAACCAAACAAGTCATTAGGTGACCCTTGTTCATAGCAGTGGGAAGCAAAGATTGAGTCCTAGATGATGACTCAAACCAGGTCTTGTCCCCAGACTTGATGAGTCATCACGAGGGTCATCGGCACTGATTCAAGAAATTTTACAGATGATTTTAAAAGTGTTGTTTGGTATTTTACCACTCTTTTAAAAATAAAACGATGTTTTTTAAGTTACCAAGGGATTAGTAATAATTATAAAACACCCCCAAGTCACCCATTTCTCATAATTCACTCGACACATAGAAATTAAGAGAGAAGGGATGATTTTTCTTTTTTAAGCGAAGGCTAGGGTTCTTAAGCTTCATACTCTAAATTCAAAGGTGCCATCAAGTTTTAAAACTTCAAGTATGTGGGATTTCATGAATGGGTTCCTTTTCACTCATTGAGTCCCAAAGTTAACTCAATTCCTCAAGTTTAATCCACCCTTCAACCTAGGGCTTCCATGAAAAGTGTGAATTTCTTTAGCTTTTAGTTTCTTGCTATGAAAAAACCATTAATATATGTTTTCCCATAAATTTGATAAACTTTACATATCCATGACTATGAATTCTTATTATATTGACAAATTCTTGATTTTGGGGCTTAAGTTATGAAATTCCTTATTACGTTTAATTTATAGAATTGTAATAGTAGGTGCATCCTTCAGAGATGGTGGATTATGAACACACAATGACCTAGGATCTCATGAATATATTTATGATTATTATATCCTCTAGTTTACGTTTGTTGAACGCCCTCTGATAGTGTATTTTTGGAATATTACTAATATTGAGCATTTTGGTTATCTAAGTCATTCATTTGGGAGTAGTACTTAGAACCAAGCGGATGTAGGGATGAAGGCTCACCTATAGAAGTCCCTAAGTCCAAGAACTATGACACTACATCAGGATTTAAGGGTTACTCTTCAAATCAAGCTTGACACCTTAGACTATTTGGACATTATTTTAGTGGATCCCCGTTATTCAGTGTTTATACCCTTGGCAAGCTACCAAACCTATCCAACTGGGTTATATGTTGGGCCTCAATTAGCTCAGATTAGAGTTTGTTGGTTAATGGTAGCTCCCACAATCCATACTTCATAGATTAGTTCAAATACTTGCATGACCTTTTATTCAATTGTTTAACTTATCATACAATACATGATTATTACTTTGTCTTGCACCATTTTACCATATCACATACATCATGTAAAGCCCATATCAGTTATTTACTATCTCATATACTCAGTATATTCAAAGTACATACCATATAATTTCTTTTGTGATATATTGTCTTGTAATATAAGCTCTGATGTTCAGCATCTGGATTGCACTTAATATGATTTCGTACCAAATCAGAAATAGTTTTTAGTGAGTCTTCATCATTTGAGGGCCAATTATCACCATTTTTCTAGTAATATTCTAGTTTAAGACAGTTGGAGTTAGTTGGGAGCTTGTCCCAACAACTCACATGAATTAAAGGCTTTCAGATAGACAATTATATTTTCAGTATATTGATTATGTTAGACAGTCTCAGTTTTGACACCCAGTATTTATTTCACTTTATTATGATCATGTCATTTCAATTTAGTTTTTGATCATTATCTTATCATTTTCTTCAATATTTATCTTGTATCTCTTGTGACTCTGACCACTGTGTTACGACTAAAGGTAGTCTTGAATCGTGACAGATGTCATAATTTAAAGTTAAAGAGGCGAAGGAAAACACTTTGCTAAATATGATATTAAGATATCATGAATTAGATTTAAGCAAGGAATCAAACAAGTAGGAAAAATTGTCATATAATTTGAATAGACTCAGAAATGAACACATGTTAAAGAATAACATATTATGCATACTATTCAAATAGAGAATTAATCAAAAAGTTAAGCAAGCATACACAAGATTGATTACTACATCAAACACAACATGTACACAATTCATGAGAATTAGGGATATTCACATAGAGAAGCACTCACGCACAAAGGAACACGAAGGGACACATACTAATCAATACATTTTTCACTAAATTTGGCTAATACCAATTCACAAAGCCTATCAAAAAAGAAAATTTATGCATCAGAAAAAAGAATAATTAATCCAAATGTCTTACTAGAGACGGTTTCATGAGAGTCCATCATTAAATAACTTTTTGGTGCCTCGTAGAGGATGAAGACTGGTGGATGAACTTCTATAGTCCTTGAAGAACTCAGAATTAAGAATTTGTTAGAGCTTAAGATAGTTTTCTTTGTCATAATTTTTCGAACTACCCTAAAGTAGAACTGACATAGGGGATTTTTAAATACAGAAAAGAGAGGAGGGTACACATTTGTTTTATGATGGTGTACTTGTTGTTTTGCCAGAGCAGCAATGACAACAAGATAAAAATAGTAAAAGTAGAGAGAAGTAAGAAGATGAGAGGTTATGCTGGTAGATGTGGGAAAGAAAAAGTGGGACAACTCTGGTGGATAAATATGTTGAGGTCTTTAGAGAGGGAAGGAGGGGATAAAGGAGTAGATGAAAGGGGAAGCTTGATGAGGTAGAAAATGAATAGGTATTTGAGGGTTGGGTGATTATATAGGGAAGTAAATTAAAGATGCATTTGGGCAATTAAATTAGATCAAAAACAGGGTTGAGATGAATGTTGTTGAATTGGGTTGGGTTTTGGATTAATTGGGTTGTGAAATTGGATTTGATTGAGATTGAAATTGGGGATACATGACTAAAATTTTTTAGAATTGACTTAAATTAAGGAAAAGGGCTAGAAAACAATATGAGTGAAAGGATTGAACCGAGAAAAAACTATTATTTAATTAATAAATATAACAATATAGATAATTCAATAAATATATAAATAAAAATAGTATTATTTATTATATTATTCTAAAAATTAATTATAAATAATGTATAAAAACTGTGAAAAGTTATGTTTGGAATGAAATTTTATTTTACTAATATATATAATACATTAACTTATGAAATTAGAAAATGTAAAGATAATAAAATGTATAATTAATTGATCAAATATAATAAGTACTTTATATAAAGAAAATGAACTTTTGAAGATATCCAAAAGACATTAATTAGAGAAATAGCAGTCTAAGTAGAGTAACAAGTGGTCCAAATTGAGTGTCAACAGCAAGTATTAATTGAAACTTAACACTAATTCATTCTCATATAAAATTAAGAAGTCTATCAAAAATGAAATCATAAGTTGAGGTAGAGGGGTAACCAGTTGAGCACAAAATACACTAAAGAATCAGGTAACTATTTATTAATTAAATGACATCCCATGTTCAATTCAGTTCAAAAGTTAATGGACAAATATGATGAGAGTGATTAAAAGGAGAAAATTTAAATATAGGTAACTTTTAGTCCATAATTACACGACACGGTTAAAGTTTTCATAATTACAAAACAAAGATATACCTTAAATTTCTCTCTTTCTCTCCCTATTTCTCGCCTTTCTCCTCCTTTTCTCTCCCTCTTTCTCTCCTCTCTCCTCTTTTTCTCTCCCCTTCCCATCCCACTATCTCTCTCTCCCCCTCTTTCTCATTCTTTTTATAATTTCAAGAATCGTATATTTGTATATGCACTGTGCAAAATGTATATGTACACACCCAATATACATTTTGCAAATGTATATATACAGATATATAGTTATTTAATAAACACTATGATAATATACAAACATTCAGATATACAGTTGAAAAAAAAAAGAAATTAGATGTACATATACAATTAACAACTTATACATATATGACTTATATAATTGACATATACAATTGACTGGTATGACTTATACATATACGACTTATGCAATTGGCTTATACATATACGACTTATACAATTACATCATATATACAATTATCATACAATTTATACATATACATATATATAATTGACAACAATTTCATTGAATTAAGACAATCTTCTATGAAAAAATACAGCGAATGTATGGGGAAAACACAAAATATCAAGTAATTTGGAAGAAGAAATAGATAAAAAAATATTCTTTGATATATGTTAGAATAAACTTTGAGATCTGTTGAATTAGGAGGAATACATACTGTTGCTAAAACGTCCAATAAAAGAATGGCCTATTGGCACTAAACACTCCAATCAGCTAAGAGATAAAATAAAAAATTAATTATGAGAGAGAAAGTTTTACTTACCTTTGATATATACATTCACCATACCATGTAATTATTAAAAAATATTAACTATTAATTGTAATTTTTTAAAATATTAACCATACCATATAATTATTAAATTATTTTATCTATAATGTGTAATTTTTCCTAATTAAAAAGGGAAAGCAAAGGCAACTAAATCTGGTCTGCTGGATCAAATATGACAAACAATCATTGTTTATTTAGGACTTTGGCTTAGATTTGGGCCTCAAAATGGATTAACAAATTGGATCATCAATTGGAATTGGAGGTTTAATATTATTGGTGAAAATTATCCCAAATATATTTTTTAGATTGTTAATACAAGTTATAGCATAACTTTTCATTAATTACTAGATTTAATAAATAATTACAAGCTATAGCAACTTTTGAGAAAAACATATTTTAATTAAATTTTTGAAAATTAATTTTGTAATATTTATTATTTGTATTATTTCCTTGTATTTAGCATTTAACATTTATCACTATTAATTAAAGATTTTTGATAATTATGGCAAGTTAAGGTATCAATATTTTTTTTAATAACTAAATATCAAAGTTTGTCCATAATTTAAGGAGTTATATATGGTAAATATATTTTTTAACTTAAGATCTGATTTTATACCTTTTTATTAACTTGAATAATTAACTTGATTATACACTTTTTCATATTTTTCTGTATGTAATTATCAATAGAAGTCTTATCTCTTTAATTTTCATTCATTAAATTTCTTCTAAATAGCGACTCTTCTCGATCACTAACTAATAGGAACAAAAATATTTTAGTTCATAATGTAATTATTGATACTTTTCATCTCATTTATCCTTCACTTTTTTGAACCTCTTTCCATATTAATTAGTTGCTCCTCTGATTGAGTAGTTTAGTAGCTTTGGTTGCAAATAGTCCAATTGGACAATTGTTTAGATCAATTTTATATGAAATTAAAAATAAATAGTAAATGTTAACATTTGAATTACTGTTTCTTTTAATTTATTTTCATGCTTAGGTAGTTCTTAATTATTAGTAGTTATTTGATTCTAAAAAAAAAGTAACTACTTTCAAAAAAATAAATCCTTTTTATAGTCAAAAGGCAGTCTTGCCAATTCAATTTTGTCAAATTGTTAAGTGATGATAACATACATATAGTTTTATTTTGAATTTTAATTAGTCATCGTTTCCTCAAGTTCATATAATGTATACCATAATTAACTTCAATATCATTTCTATTGTAGTATATATGTAAAACTAAGATCAAAATATACACCAACATAATTTTGATTTTACATGTATACCTTGAAAAAAAAAAAACTTGTTCTTACACTCATCCAAAACTTCAAACTCGTGTTTTGCTCGTTGCTAACATCTGAAAGATGGTAATGTCCATCTACTCGAGGAAGATGAATGAACAAGAAGACATTCATTTTAAAGATACATTATCCAAACAAGGATGCGTTTTATTGATTTTTTTTTTTCATGTGGGACCTTTAGTAGATGTATTGATTAGTCTACAAGATTGTTGTACCATCAGTTTATAGGTCGGGGGATGGTTCCAGTTAGTGTAATTGCCAATTAATTTAATGATGTTAACTAAGTTCTGATGAACACATTTTCCTAGGATAATTCCACTTTTAATACGTTGAAATCAATTTATATACTCATTTCATACTTAAGTAATATTTTTATTTTGAGTGCTCAATGTATTAAATTGATATTAAAATTTATATCGATGAAGATTCACATATATCATATTTGTATTGAATGAGTTTTACGAATGTGACAATTGATAAGGAAAATTATGTTTTATGTTACAGAACCTTTTTAGTGTATGTAATGGATATTACATGAAAAACTATCAACGTAAATGTTGAAAATAAATTAATTGATAGTTGTTTGATGTCAAATAATTTTTTGTTGCAATAAAAAAATAATCAATATTAATCATGATTAATATTGGTGTTTGTTTTCTGACAAGATGAAGAACATGATATAAATACTATGTTAAATATCAAAACTAAACTTTGTTCATACCAACAATCTTATACAAGGAGTAACGAGCACCAATAAGAATCAAGATACAATATTCATATCAAATGTTACTAATTGCAGAATCGAAAAATGAATAATTTGATGTAGTTGATATCGAATTTAATACCATCTGATGTGACTTAGTTCATATCAATTTCATTCAACTATGTAAAATATGAAATAAATGTTAAAGTAGCATAACATTATATAAATACTACATAAATACAAAAAATAAATTTTGTTCATACCAACAATCTTAGAAAAACAACCAATAATAATGGAGCATCAAAAAGTTAATTCAAATTATTAACTATATTAGAAAAACAAGCAGTGAATAGAAAAAATGATTCAATTTCAATTTTTTACCAATTTAATACAAAAAAAAAATCAAATATTTGCAAGTTTGTGTTTATTGTTATAGTCCATGAATACAACTTTGTTACTACCACATCATGTACATGCTTACCAGAAAAAGTAAAAAGAAATAAAGATCGGGGATGATAGACATTATCACTAAGTGAGAAAATAACATATAAATGACCAATCATTCGGCAACAAGTACTAAGAATTGATTGATATGCATGTTGATATATGAATTTATTAGAAGAAGCTACTTAAATGGTATACAAGAATTTGATGAACTAAAAGTTTGTATGTTTTTTTCTGTAAGAGAAAAGCTATCCCAGAAAACATAATCAGAATCATCGGAACATAGATGTGCATAACTCTACAATAGCATGACTCCCTCCATGACGAATTCCATCTCCCTGACAAATTCCATCTTCCTCTATGATGTATCATGATTGAATGAAAATTAACAGAATTCATATTTGTTATCTAAAGAAACACTTGTTTTTGCTTTTCTTTTAAAATATAATCAACATCACTTTGTTAAAAGACGTTTTTTGTTTACTGGCAGAAATAAATCGTGTACAAAGAGGAAGGTAGTGTATCAAGATGGAAACTCTTAATGCAAGCATTAAAATAGGAGGAAAAACAATGGTTAGAGTGATTTGGGGGTGGATAAATATCAGTAATTAAGGTTAACTATTTTTAAGGATGGTAAATTGTATATTAATTGCATTAAATCTTAATTTTCCTTTTTCATTAATTACTTTTTTGTATTTTCAACAAAACCAAAAAAACCTTTTTTGTATATATTTTTAAAATAAAGTTGCTATAACTTGAAAACTTAACAGTTTTGCTATAACTTGTAATAACTAATCTAATAAGTTTATATAGTTAATTTTTCCATTCATAAATTGAAAAATTAATTGAAATAAATGTTTTAAAAAGCAAGCCCAGTAAAAAGAAGCAGAGTGTGTACCAGTAATGAAACTAATGTGTCATTGATAATACACATTTCTTTTATCAAGTTACTCAATTAATGGTGTTGGCTTTGATGGGAAAGGTTTGTAGACAAAAACTTTTGTACAAAATTTCTACTTCATTAGTAAACGTGCATAGCATAACCATTTGACACAAAATATAATTTTCTTGCAAAGAGTAAATAATTCATGACATATTTTTTTCACATAGCTAAATTATTTTATTGATAAATAGAGACAAAACGATGAATGTCACTAAATGATTACATTATTTGGGACAAAATCTAAGATCACAAATAATATAAAGTTCATAGAAAAATAATTTTGAATTTGCAATGAACTTTTCATCTAGCTAAAATAGTATTTTAGATTATATAAAGACAAAATAGTGATCGTAACTAATTGTTATATTATAAGTGACAAAAAACTTAAGTTTACACCATCTCACTACAAACAGTAATATGTATCTAATTTAATAGCATATTTTAAGAGACGAAAAATTTCAGTAGCTAAAAATTTAAAAAATTAAAGACGAGTGATATTTGTCACAAATTATCAACAAAATTAGCGATGAAACTGATTGTCACTAATATCCTCAAATCCGTGGTTTAAATTACATGATAAGTGACGCCAATTTATGTTTTCAGCGGTAAAACTTTATAAAAAAAGTATTTGATACGAATTCTATTTTTATGATTAAAAGTATGTGGGTGTTCAATTTGAGGTTTGTCACAAATTAGCAACAAATTAAGCAACGAAATTGATTATCACTCATATCCTCATATTTGTGGCTAAAATTACCTGATAATTGGAGTCAATTTATTTATATTTTGATGAGAAATCATTGTTGACAAATATTTGACATGAATTTTATTTTTGTAAGTAAAAGTATGTGACTCATAGTTTGTCACAAATTGTCAACAAATTTAGCAACAAAACTGATTGTCACTAATATCCTCAAATTCATGGCGAAACTTAACTAATACTTGGCGCCAATTTATTTTTTTTGTTGAAAATATTTAAAGATAAAATTTTCTACGAAATTTATTTTTAATTACAAAAAATATGCAACTCATAAATTTGAGGATGAAATATAGTATTTGTCGCGAAATGTGCATATTAGTGACAATTTTTTGATCGTAGCTAAAAATTTCATGGCTAAACATCACATTCGTTGTAGCGTAACAAGCCTCATACAACAATAAAAACTTGTATTCAAGTAATTTGGGTATTAAGGGCTAATACAATCGAATGGTTTTTAGTTTAATGACTCCACAAATAGATCCTTTTCTAAAATAAGGAATGCCAAATTTATTGAGAATGTTGATTATGTTGAGAGCAATCAAAAATAACAAATTGTGTTTGAAAAAGGAATTTGATAATATCCCTTGTACTAGAAAATGTTCAACAACCTCAAATTTAAGTGCCTAAAAGAAGATCTAATAGAGAATGGAGAAATACATTTTTAGATAATTAAGTTGTTTATCTCCATGAACTTGATTTGGACATGGGCCTGGAAGATGATCCTACAACTATTAGTCAAGCGATATGAAATTAAAATTCAGCTAAATGGATCTTGTCAAGTTAATAAAAGGATCAAAACCGATTGGTTGTAAATGATTTTTTAAAACCAAAAGTAATTCAAAAGTAACATAAGAAGATATAAAATGCCTAGATGCCAAGGAATTTACTCGGAAGAAAGGCTTAGATTTTAAAGAGACCTTTTTTGCCAGTTTTATCGACAGATTTTGTTAAAATCATTATGGCATTTATAGCTCATTATGACCTAGAGCTACATCAAATTGACGTAAGGAAAGTATTTCTCAGTGGAGACTTTGAAGAGATGATATTGATGATGCAATCAGAAAACTTTGAGACTCAAGATTCAAAGAACCTTGTACGTAAAGTTAAGAAGTCCATATATAGCTTAAAATTTGTTTTCTATTAATGATACCGAAAGATTGACCAGGTGATAACCTCTTTTGATTTTTGCATTTGAACTTAAACTTAGTGTTTTGACTTTAAACACATTATGAACACACCTTAAACATGGAAAATACAAAACTTAACACTTAGATGCTTATTTACTTCTTTAGCAACTCATTTAGCATACAAGTAGTCCTCAAAATAAGGATAAAAAAGCATAGCTGATGACACTTAGGTGCATAAATCAACCTAAAATCAGAGCCTCAAGTTGAAAGTATCCAATGGTGTCTTGAAGCCGCATTAAGTAGAGTCTTATTCAGGGGTTTAAATTTTGCCACACTTATAAGTAAGAGGGCACGAAAAATCATAGAAAAAATTTCACTTTCTTCATTTTTATATAATGTGATAGAGTGTGAACTCTATTAAAACCTTTTTTAACTTGTTCTCTACATGTTTACATAATATGCCTCCTAAGAGAACTAACGAAAGAAGGAAAGAGAGTTATAATAGTGATAGGAATCAACAAGTACCACTACCAGCTCTGGAAAACCCTCAAAATGAATAAGTCTCTTATATTGAATTTAGGGTGGCTTTCACAGCATCAGCCCAACCCATTACCATCCATAATAACCAACAGGCTATATCACCAACCAAACCAATATTGAATAGGGCAATAGCGAGAGTCTGAGACTTCACTAGGATGAATCCTCTAGTATTCTTTAAGACTAAGTCTGATGAATATCCATAGGAGTTTGGATAGTATTTAGAAAGATGCTGAGATTATGGGTGTCAAGTGTCGACCTGGCTGCTTATCAGTTGTAAGGAGTGGCTCACACCTGCTATAAATAATGAAAGAATGATATAGGTGCAGATGTAGGATCAGAAGAGTGGGTAAGTTTGTTGTTGCATTACTAGATAGGTTCTTCCTACTTGAGTTAAGAAAAGCAAGGTGCAGGAATTCACTAATTTAAAGCATGGTAACATGAGTGTCAAGGAGTATTATCTTAAGTTTACTTAGTTTGTAAAATATATTTGGGTTATGTTTGATGACTCTCGAGACCGAATGAGCATGTTTATATCAGGTATTTCTGATGATGTGGTCAAAGAGTGTAGAAATGTTATGTTGGTTAAGGAGATAGATAGATACAAATTGATGGCTCGTGATCAATAGATTAAAGTAAAGAAAATCAAGAAGAAGGAAATGGAGAGTGAGGGGGCTAGAATAAAAAGCTTTAATTTCTCTTCACAGAGGTCAGATGGTGGGAATCATTCTCATTTCTGCAAAAAGTCTTCAGCTTCAGCCCTTTTTTATGCTAGTGATCCAAAACCCAAGTGCAGACAGGTTAATTGAGATAGGGCATCGGGATCTAAATACCAGGGTATTAATAATAGTATTTGTACTAACCTAGTTTGTGAGAAATATAGTACAAACCAAATGTGTAACTGTAACTGATGATTGTGGAAAGATAGGAAAAAACTTGAGCAAATGTCCAATGGCTTTGCAGATAGTTAGGGATGCTCATTAGCAAAGTTAGTATAACCCTTAGTAGCTCCAGTAGGTCACCTAACTCAGCAGGGCATCTCATCTCGTTTAGGTGGTAAGCAGTACCAAAATAAGTTATATGATCTTCAAACTCGATAGGATTAGATGGTTCTCCTGATGTTGTCACTAGTACATTGTAAGTTTTCACATTTATGTTTATGCATTGTTAGATATTAGATCCACACTTTCCTTTATGACTTACTATATAGAAGTAGACTTTGGAGTCAGTCCCAAAATCCTCTTAGAACCTTTCTTAGTATCTACTCTATTTGGTGATTCAGTCATGCTAGATAGGTGTACAAAAATTGCCCAGTCATAGTTTCCCAGAAAGTCGCCTCAGTCGATATTATAATGTTAGACATGACTGATTTTGATATTATTCTTAAATGGATTGTCTCTACTCTTGCTATGCCTTAGTCCATTATAGAAATAGAGTAGCCAAATTTTAGTTTCCAATTGAGCCAATAGGTAAGAAGAATGATTTCCAAATGTCATGACCTGAGGCTATCCCTAGTCACAACAATGGTACTTACGGTCACAAGTGACCACAAGCTAACCCATGAGCTGGTACCTACTTTGAGCATAAATAAAAGAGTAATAAAATAGCATGTGCAGAAAATAATCTAATAAAATACTATAAATTTGAAATACTAAAATAATTAATATCGACATGTTTGAAACAACTGGTAAAGTTGAAAGAACTGACTAACTATCTAACTGATTGTGTGAAAGCCTCTAAACATCATGAGGAGTTGATGGGACAAACCCCTAACTAACTCCAATTGACTGAACATGAGGAAATACTAAAATAACTAAGAAAAACATATCATATCCTTGATGGATGAGACTCACCACTACTGCTACGGGAACTTTCTGAGATAAATAAGAACGATTGGGAAACTGAGCATCTGAACCTATGTTATTAGACAACATACGCAATAGAAAAATATGCGGCTAGTACTTTGAATGTACCAGTATACGAGGTAAGGACTAACTGAAATACATGTAAAACTGAATAAAATCACGTGAATATGTAAAACTGAATATATAAGACCAAGTATTTTAATACACTATCATTACCTGAGTAACTGATAAAGTTTGGATAACTAATTGAATAAATTTTAAAAACTAGGTACATGGTCGAGTAAAGCTGAACTAAAAGAGACTTCTAATACTGACTGAAACTGTGGGAGCTATCATGTAACCGACATAAACCATGGTTAATACCACAGAGTCCAATATTTGACCTACATTGAGGAGGGTTGTTCTATCCTTGCCATCAGAGCAGAACCTGAACTGGAGTGATCACTATACTGAGCTCATTTGGGCAAGAGGAAATGCTCTATGGTGAGTTCCTAAATCCTATGGGGGCACGTAGTTTCTGCGAAGTAGGATACGCTGAACCCACACTTCCCTCTCAGTGCTAAATCCTACCCCCCAACAGGTATTATTCAAGGTTTAACATAACATGATACTGTACTGACAAGGATTAACTAGAACTTGAAAATAGTAAATAAGCACATAGGTATCGAGTGTTCATAACCCACCACCACTGAATGTTTTCAAAGCGCAATTGAAACTCTTAAAATAGTAGTATAAAGTTACAATGAGAGATCCAAAACATTTGGGCATTTCAATATATAAGCATAATACATGAATTCGGGCATGAAAACATATCAAACTTGGGAAAACTAGCAACTTCTCTTCAAAATCATGAAATTTGACATAAAACATCAAACTTGTAGTTGGAAAATAAATAAATATAACTCTTATGCTCCTTAGTTCCTTAATCACGTGATATTTCCATATTTTCAACACATAAAGATTTAGGAATGATTTCTATCTCAAAACATGTAAATTTAACTTGAAAAGTCATACTATTGAGCACAAGGTTGAAAAGCAAACCTTATTCAAAACCCCACATACCTCAGTAACTAAATTCTTGAAAATTGCTTGGCTTGGAATCTTGAACTATTGATTTCTTGGGGAAAGAGCTAGGGTTTGTTCTTGGGAAGGAAGGAGGGTTTCTTGAGAGTAGTTTTGAGTAAAAGGGACAAATAATGCCCTTTTCAAAGTCCCAAATCATGTTAAGGACGAATTGGGTTTAGGGAAATAATTAAAATTCCCCTTGGTAACTTAAATCTAGAAGCTATGTGGGAAAGAGAAACGAACCGTGCCTCTCTCTCTATGGGACAAAGAAACGCGCCGCATCACTTACTTTGAGAGAGAAAACAACATATTGTAGAGCACCTGACCATGGGAAAGAGCAATGTGTCGTGGGTTTATCATGTTGGCTCTCTATTTTAGCCATCTATACACATTCTAAACCTCATTCAAATATCCCAAAACTCTTCTAAGACATCCTAATAACCTCTCTAAATATGAATCAACTCAAAAACCAACGTCTTAGGGTCGAAAAGGATAAAATAGGATCCGTGAAGTTTAGGGGTCTTGAAAATGACTAAGTCCCTAACACTTAGTGAAAATTCCAAGCCTTGGACCCCTTAAGCATGCAACTAGAACTAAACTGGGCTTAGGATCTTACGGGGTATTATAATATCTCCCCCTTGGGAACATTTGTCATTGAATGAGATTGGTTGGACTGAGAATACTAAGGCAACTAAGATTATATGTTGAATATGCATGACCTAGAACATGATTACATAACTAAGTCTAAATCATAATACATAAAATGAGCTGATTTCGTGAAGGAATGAAATAACATGAGAATAGTTACACAGTTGAAATGGAGAACTGAAAAGAGTAAATCTAAAGAAAATTATTACCTCAAGCAGAATCTGAGTTTGCAGAGAAAAGATGAGGGTACTTGGTTCACATATCTGCTTCTTCTTCCTAAGTAGATATCTCAATAGACTGATTCCGCTATAGAACTTTAACCAAGGGAAATTCTTTAATCCTTAGCCAACGAATATGACGATCAAGGGTATCAATTGGGACCTATTCATAGGAAAGGCTATCCTGAACATCCGTACTTTTTAAAGGTACAACAACAGCTGAATCATCAATGCATTTCTTTAACAAGGAAACATGGAACACCGTATGTACTGATTCCAAGTCTATAGGCAACTCAAGCTCATAAGATACCTTTCCAAAGTGGTTTAAGATTCTGTAATGGCCAACATAGCGGGGTCTGAGTTTCCCCTTATTGCCAAATATCTTCACTCCCTTCATAGGAGAAATCTTCTAATAGCTAAATTACCAACCCCAAACTTAAGATCCCTAATCATCACGTCTTCATAAGATTTTTTTTGTCTTTGGGTTGTCTTCAACCTCTCCTAAATCAAATGAACTTTCTCCATTACCTCAAATACTGAATCTGGCCCTATCAAAGTAGCTTTACCTACTTCAAACCAACCAATGTGAGATCTACATCTCCTTCTATAGAGAACCTCAAATTAAGCCATCTAAATACTAGAGTGATAACTGCTGTTATAAGAAAACTCATTCAAAGGCAAGTAGCCATCCCAGTTTTCTTTAAAGTCAGTAACACATGCCCTCAACATGTACTCTAAAGTCTGAGCGATCCTCTCTGTATGACCATCTGTCTGGAGATGAAAACCTATATTGAGATGAACTTGGGTACCCAGTCCCTTTTGAAAAACCATCTAAAAATGAGAGGTAAACTGAGTTCCTCTATCTGAAATGATAAACAATAGAATTTCATGCAATTTAACTAACTCTGTAAGATAGATTTTAGCATAACCCTTAGCTAAAACTGAAGTATGAACTAGTAAAATGTGAGCTGATTTGGTCATTCTATCTACTATGACCCAAATCTAATAATGCTCACGACACGTACAAGGCAATCCTGTCACAAAATCTATGTTCACTATTTCCCACTTCTAAGTAGGGATGATAAACTCCTGAAGCGTACCACTAGGCCTTTGGTGCTTAACTTTAATCTACTAACGATTTGAACACTTAGCCATAAACTCTGCAATATCCTTCTTCATACTATTACACCAGTAGATTTCCCGCAAATCATGGTACATCTTAGTGGCTCCTGGGTGGATAGAGTATCGTGCACCCTGCAAGTATCTGTTGTCTCAAACGATTAATACACGGAACACATAACCTGCTCTGACAATGACGCACATCATCTCCCACTTGAGAGAAAACCTCAACTTTCTGATCTCTAACTGTCTCTTTCATCTTAACCAAACTATGATCCCTATCTTTTTTTTCTTTCACTTCGACAACCAATGAGGATTTTGAACCATTTTGAACCCATATACTACCTTCAGCAGAATCAACCAACCTAACGCCTAACCTAGCAAGCTGATAAACCTCACTGACTAACTTCTTCTTATCTTTCTCAACATGAACAACACTACCCATGGACAATCTACTAAGGGCATCTGCCATTACATTGTCCTTGCCCAGATAATACAACACACTCATATCATAGTCTTTTAACAACTCAAGCCACCTTTTCTAATGAAGATTTAAATCTTTCTATATAAATACGTACTGTATACTCTTATGTTCAGTGAACACATCAACATGAACCCAATAAAGATAGTGCCTCTAAATTTTCAAGGAAAAAAAAAACATCTGCCAACTCAAGATAATGGGATAGATAATTCTTTTTATGAGATTTAAAATGTCTAGAAGTGTAGGCTATGACATTGCCTTTCTGTGTAAGGACACATCCAAGGCCAAATCTAGAAGCATCAGAGTAAACAACAAACCCATATATACCATCTGGCAAATTCAATATTGGGGTAGAAGTGAGTCGAGTCTTTAACTCCTAAAAACTCTTCTTGCAAGAATCTGACCACTAAAATTTGACCTTCTTCTAATTTAGTCTCGAAATGGGGGAAGAAATAGAAGAAAACCCATCAATAAAGTGTCTAAAATAACCAGCTAAACCTAAGAAACTCCTGATATTTGATGGAGAGATGGGTCTAGGATTGTTTCTCACTGCTTCAGTCTTTTGAGAGTCCACTCGAATGCTATCACCAAAAAATATATAATCAAGGAAAGCGACTGATCTTAGCCAAAATTTGCACTTGCTAAACTTAGCAAACAACTGATGATCTCAGAGAGTCTACAATAAAACTCTAAGATAATCTGTATGATCATTCTCACTACGCAAATATACAAGGATATCTCTAATGAAGACAATGATAAACATGTCCAAGTACTACTTGGACACCCTGTTCATCAAGTTTATAAAAGCTTCTGGGCATTTATTAGTCCAAAAGACATAACTAAGAATTTGAAGTGACCATACCGAGTTCTGAAGGCTGTCTTCAGAATGTCACATTCTCTAGCTCTGAGTTAATGAAAGCCAGAACTGAGGTCTATCTTAGAGAAACAAGTTGCACCCTGAAGTTGGTCAAACAAGTCATCAATTTTGGGAATTGGGTACTTATTCTTGAAAGTGACTTTGTTCAGCTGGCGGTAATCGATGCATATTCTAAGAGAACCATCTTTCTTACATAGGAATAGAACTAGAGAACCCCATGGAGAAATGGTAAGCCTAATGAGTCCCTTATCTATGAGATTTTTAAACTGTTCATTAAATTCCTTAAGCTTGGATGAAGCCATTCGGTTAGGGGAAATAGAGATAGGATAGGTATCTTGAAGGAGATCTATTCTGAAGTCGATTTCCCTTTGGGAGGAACTCCAAGAAGATCTTTAAATAATACATCTGGAAATTCCCTTACTACTAAAATGGACTCAAGGCACAGAGTCTCAAAATTTGAGTCTTTAACTCAGGCGAGATGGTAAATACACTATTTAGATATCATTTTTCTTGCCTTAAGATATAAAACAATTTGACCCCTAAGCACTAAAGTACTACCCCTCCACTCGATAACTGGCTCATTAGGAAATTAGAACTAAACAATTCTATTTCTACAATCAACTGAGGTATAGCATGAGTGGAGCCAATCCATGCTGAGAATGACATCAAAATCAGTCTTCTCTAACTCCACCAGATCAATTAAGGTGATTTTCTGAGATACTGTGACCAAAAAATTTTTATATACCCGTCTAGCTACAATGGACTTACCCCCTTGGGTAGACACTGAGAAAGGCTCTACTAATATTTCTAGATTTACACCAAAGTCTACGGCTATGTAAGGGATCACAAAGAAAAGTGAATCTCTAGGATTTAACAATGCATAAACATGAACGTAGAAGACTTGTAACATACCCATAACTACATCAGGAGATAATTTTCTAATCATAGCGAGTCTGCAAAGCATACAATCTGTTATGGGGCAGTCTATTGGTGGCACTGGAAGTGGCACCCTACTGAGTCGGGCGACCTACTGGTACTACTGAAGAATTAGGCTGACCCTGTTGGCGTGAATCACCTTCCTTTGGGACTACCGCTTAATAATTCTTGATCTTGTATCCTGGCTTAACACACATAAAACACCCATTACTGCCTTCCTGAAACTTACCCTGGTGGTTCCTACTATACTTCCTGAAGAGCGGATTTGTACGACCATTATTTACACTACTCTGAGTGTTAGAGCCTAGCGCTCTATCCCGACTATCCTGCCTAAACTTAGGAAATAACGCACAGCTAAAAATAGAGCTGGAGTTAAATATTTTTGGAAAACTAAGAATGGTTACCACCTTTCGACCTTGGTTGAGAAAAGTTGAAACTACCTATCCTAGACCTCTTATTCTCTCTCTCTTTCTACTTAAGATTCTCCTTCTCAATTTGCTGAGCATGAACCATAAGTCTAGGTATGTTGATCTCCTTAATCAATATGGAGGTCCTATACTCCTTAACTACACTATCAGATACACCAGATACTAACTTACTCATCCTGGACCTATTGTCCACCACTATAGTCGGAGCATACCTCACCAATTAAGTAAACTTGAGCGAGTACTCCTTCATAGTCATACTACCCTGCTTCAAATTTATAAACTCCAGAACCTTAGCTTCCCTCTTTAAAAGGAGAAAACTTTCTAAGAAAGCTATGGAAAATTTCTCCCACTCCATAGGCCCTGCATCATCATCTCTATCATCTTTCTACTACTTAAACTAGGTATGAACTACTCCCTATAACTAATATGCATCCAATTTTGCACTCTCATTCAAAGTGACACCTATGATGCCTATCACCATCTGCACCATGTCCAGAAATTTTTGCGGATCCTCCTTAGACTTAGATCTAGAAAACAAAGGGGGATTCATTCAAATAAAATCCCGAATCCTATCTGTAGCTATATTTTCCACTGGATTGGCTAGGGAAACAACCTTCTCGTTGTTATGAGCAACTACAGAATGGGCTAAGCTGTGAAAGTATCCCTAAACTCTATCTGAAAAATATGTTTATTCAGGTATCTTTCCGAATAGGTGGTGGTGCAGGAGTTTTTTGTTCCTTCTTTCATTGTTTCTTCTGGGAGGCATCATCTATAAACAAAATAAAAGATGAATTCGAAAGAGGAATTAAATAGAGCATCATGCTCTTTCCATGACATGAGCACTGAAAGAAGAGAAACTTTTCTAAAACACCTCGTAGCCTCTTGTCCATAAGGGTGGCGCGCTTCACATCCATGCACAAGACTTAACTCAACTCAACTTTCAGACACCCTAGGATACTTTAAAATATTAGGCTCTGATACCAAGTTTTGTCACGACCTGAGGTTACCCCATAGTCATAAAATGGGGCTTATGGTCACAAGTGACCATGAGGTACCTACTGTGACCACTGAATAAAGAGTAATAAAACAACATATACAAAAAATAATCAGACTAATTTAGAAAGACGACATATGCTTGGTATTATATGTTTAGTACTTAAGTAGTCCTAGTCTTGCATATCCTCTTATCCAGTTATTTTATAACATTTATTTATTATTCTCATGTATATGAGCCCATGCATATTAGCCTAACCTCACCTAGCATACCAATACATTCAAAGTACTAACGCATACTCTTTCTTTGCGCTATGATATCTCATATCATAGGTTCGGATTCTTGGGTTCCTGACCGTACCTAGCCAGATTAGTCTAATAGCCACAGCTACAGTAGTGAGTCCTCATCCATCAAGGAAGTGACATTCATTTAGTTATTTTATTATTTACAATATTTCAATTTTTTAGTTACTATCAAAAAGTAGTTGGAGTTAGTTGGGGCCTATCCCTTCAACTCATTTATTTCAGATGTTAGAGGCTTTCAGACACTTTCAGTTAGTAGTTATTCTGTAGATATACTCAGTATTGATTTAGTTTTATGAGCCTTATGGCATTTTCAGTTTTACCTCCGCATATGTTTTCATGATTATTATTCAGTGCTTACAGCAGGTACTAGTAATGGGTTAGCTTGTGGTCCTTCGGGATTGTAAGCACTGTGCGACACCCTGGTTGAAGTCTCGGGGTATTACAAACTTGGTATCAAAGTGTAAAGTTCTAAAGTGTCCTAAAGAGTCTGAAAGTCGCGTCAAGTAGAGTCTTGTACATAGGTATGTAGTGCGCCACACTTATGAACATGAGGCTATGAGGTGTTTTTAGGAAAAGTTCCCTATTTTCAGTATTCATATCGTTCGAGTGAGCATGAGCTCAAGTTAAACTCTTTGTCTAATCTAATTTCCCTTTCTTTTACAAAAATACCACCTAGAAAGACTAACAGAAGGAGAACCGAAAACCAGCTAGCATCTCTACCCATTCAGGACGATCCCTTGAATGAGTATATTTCTCACGCAGAATTTAGAGCAGCTTTCACAAATCTAACCCATTTTGTGACAACTCAGAATGTTCAACCAGCTGATGTTCAGGCCAACCCACTGGCCAATACTGTTATAGCTAGAATTCGATAATTCACCTGAATGAAACCTCCTTTATTTTCTGGGTCTAAGTCTGAAGAGGACCCATAAAAATTCCTTGACATGGTGCAGAAAGTAATAGACACTATAGGGGTAACTACTAGTGAGAGTGCTGAGTTAGATGCCTATCAACTGCAAGATGTAGCTCATACATAGTTTAAGCAGTGAAAGATAGATAAAGACGCAGATGTAGGGCGTATAGAATAGAAAGAGTTTGCTACTACCTTCTTAGATAGGTTCTTTCTGCTAGAGTTGAGAGAGGCTAAGATGTTAGATTTCATCAACTTAAAGCAAGGCAACATGAGTATGAAAGACTATTCCCTCAAATTTACTCAGTTGTCCAGGTATGCTCCTCATGTGGTAGCTGATAGAAGGTCTAAGATGAACAAGTTTATGTCTGGATCTGACAGTGTGTCAAGAAGTGTAGGACTGCAATGCTAATTAAGGAGATAGACTTATCTAGGTTGATAGTCCATGCTCAAAAGATTGAGGAACAGAAGACTAAAGAGAAAGAGAAAGAGAACAAGAAGGACAAAACAAGTAGCTTCAGCTTTGCTCAGCCAAAGTCAGAAAGTGGTAACTATCCTTAGTTTTGCCCAAAATCTTCCATCCCATCTCCATTTTTGGCTAGTGCACCTATGCCCAAATTCAGGAATGACAATAAGGATAGGGCTCAGGCTTTAAATCTTAGGGTAGTATGAATAGTGCTCGAACAAATCCCCTTTGAAATAAAAAGTGGCAGAAACCATCAGGGTGTCTACAGGGCTGGCAGCGATGTGTGTTTTGGGTGTGGTAAACCAGGCCATAGGATTATAGAATGTCCTCAGGTGGATTTGCAGAGTCAGCATAATCGTCCCTCAGTTTTGTCCAGCCGTCCGTCTCAGCAGGAAGCCACTTCTAATTCTACAAGTGGGCGGCACCAAAATAGGCTTTATGCACTTCAGTCCCGATAGGATCAGAAGAGTTCTCATGATGTAGTTACTAGTATATTGCAAGTCTTTTACTTATATGTTTATGCTTTGTTAGATCCTGGATCTTCTCTATCATTTGTAACCCCTTATATAGCCACCGAATTCGGAGTCAGTCCCAAAATTATAATAAAGTTTTTCTCAGTCTCTACCCAAGTAGGTAAGTCTTTCATAGCCCGGTGGGTATACAGGAACTATCCGATTAAGGTGTCTCAGAAAGTTACTTTAGCAGATCTGATAGAGCTAGAGATGACAGATTTTGACATCATTCTCAACATGTATTGGTGTAAGACCCTACAAAATTCTCTCGTAGTCTAAGCCTTAGAGCGTGTTTAGTGGAGTGTTAATTTGGCCCTAAAAGGTTAAGAAGTGTCTTCCCAAATAAGAAGTATTTTGAACCATGTAGAAATTCCTTAATATCAACTTTTTGTCATGTAGAGAATTGAATAATCTTTTCATCGATACCAAATTCTCCCAAATCCGACACTCGGGCAAAGAGTTAGAGCCAATTTAGTGAGACAGTGTGCCACCTGGAGCTTTAGCACATCGCGGAGCCAGCCAAAATGGAAATTTTCAAATTTCCAGTGAGCCTCCGTGATTTCCTCCACGTTGTACTTCTTTTCCAATTCGCAACCAAGGTGGCAACGCAATTTCCACCGCATCGCGCCATCAAGTAGTTTCTTGATTGTCGAATTTCCAGTGAGCTAGCGTGATTATGGCACGTTTCGCTAGCAAGTAAAATCGGGATTCTTCCAGTTTTGGATTTTAATTCCAAGGGTTTTTTGATCTTTTTTCAGCCCTTATATATACCCGATAAAAGGCTTTCATCCTCATTTCCCATCTTCAATATGAAAACTAGTGTTTTTCGAAATCAAAACCCTTATTTCTTCTTCAAGCAAAATCAATAGAGATCAAGAGAAATCAAGAAATCAAGAATCTCTCCAAGGGCTTTCAAGAAAAGAGTTTCCCCAAGGTATGTAGATGTTGATTCTTGGGTCCCTTTCATCCAAGAAGCTCAAGAACCTTTTTCTAAATTTCAAAGCTTTTATGTTTATGAGTTTTAATGATTCATGTGAGTTGAAATTGATGTTCATGGTATTATTGAGTTGTTATTCATGTTTGTTTGCACGGTTTTCAAGATTTAACCCTAGTATGTGATATTCATGTGATGTTCATGATAAACCCTCTTCAAGTTGCTTGTTAAATGATATGTTTATGTCAATTAGGTGTAGAAATTGTTGAATAAGCAAAGCATGCCCCATATGTTTGATAAAATGCTTATGTGAAGGAATTAGAGCCATTCTAGCACGTTGATTAGAAATCTCCAATTGTGTGTAAGCCCATGTATGCCAAGTGTTTGTTGAAAAGCCTTAGTGAATGAATTATGGCATGATAGCATGAAATTCCCCAATTTTGTGCTCTTTGATACATGCTAAGACTTTAATACATGCTAAGTGTTTGATGAATAAATTGTAACATGATAGCATGAAGTTCCCCAATTATGTGTTCTTGGGTACATGCCAAGACTTAAATATGTGTAAAGTGCTTGATGCAAGGCTTTGTTGAATGGAGTATGATCCAATAGTATGTATCCTTGTACTATTACATGTTTATGATTCCTGAATGCTTGAAGTGATGCCTTAGTGATTGTGATGGCGAATGATTGTCGATGGTCTTGATTATTCAAGAATGGTTATGTTTTACTTTTATGTTATCGAGTCCTGGGGGTATTTGTACCCGACAATTTAGTTGTTGTCTAGAGCCTGTGTCAGTTTTCATGATAATCCCAGTCGGTCTATGATTCTTAGAACTCAGTGAATTTTATGGCTCTGTATCCTTAGATAGATACAAAACTTAAGAAATGTCAGTAATCTCTGTAATTGCTATAATCTTAGTAATGCTAGTAATCTAGCCTCTGTTCTGTACCCAGCTCAGATCTAGTAGTATTCAAGTATTCATCTCAGTCCTTAGTAGTATTTGAGTAATGTATTCAAAGCTCAGTGTCATTCAATTAGATAACGAGATTCAGTAGTATTCTGTCAGATACGGAACCAAGTGAATTCAGCTTAACTCAGTTAGATCATTTGAGAAACGTGAACAGTATTAGATTTAGTTCAGTTTGTATTTGGTTGAGAATTTATTTCAGAGTATTTCAATTGGGAGTAGGAGCTAGCATCGAGTGAGGAAAGAGATGGTGGCTCCCCTTCAGAGAGAGAGGCCGAGTCATTAGGAGCAATCCCTAAAATCTAGAACTGCATAGCCAGCGCAAGATGCAAGAGTCATCGTTAGTAGAGGTTGTCACCCGTAGAGAGAGGTTTGACTATTATATTACCTTAGGCTGACTTCCTGTAAGGGTCAACCACCAGAGAGGCTTGACCAGAGAGGTCTTTACCCGTGGCATGGTATTAACACCCTTCTAGTTGGGGTTACAAGTTGTACCCCACCAGTGGGAGGTTGGGGCATGTCGGTTAAGTAACTACTTCCCACAACTACAGTTTCAGTATCAAGCTTAAAAAATTAGGACTGTTAGATACAATCATCTATCTCAGTGAGGAGCTCAAATAGTTCCATTGATTCATGGACTACTCGTCAGATAGGTTGGGTCTCATATACAGTTATTCAGTATCATATCCAAAGATCACCCGACGAATAGACTTAATCTTAGTTTCAGAATCAGTTGAGTAATCACATTATCAGATACAGAGATCACCTGATAGATAGGCTTGATATCAGTCTTAGAGTCGATTGAGTATTCTTGTGGTTAGGTTTGTACATGACCATTTTCTTATCATTGATAATAGATTCTGGAATCATCCATTAGAGAGGTTGATCTCCGATTGATTCAGTTGAGAGCAGTGAGCTCAGAATTCAGTCATTGGTATGAGTAGATTTAGTTAATCAGTTTTAGTATCCTCAGTTTTTAAGATTACTCGTTAGATAAGACTGATCTCACCTCAGTACTCAGTTATTGGTATTAGATGATTCAGTTGTTCAGTATCTCAGTATTAGCAGTAATTTTAGATGACAGTAATGCAGTATCTGAGTTTTAGTATTCAGAGTCGTGATGGTTGTAGTTATGGTTTGTGTATTCATGCATGTGTTCTCATTCAGTACTCTCATGATTATTCAGTTAAGTAATTATTCGTGCATAAGCCCTTGCATTTAGCCTTACCTCATCTTCATATCCAGTACATTTCCATACTAGTGCATTTTTGCTATGGTGTTTAATTTGACACCATAAGTTCAGAGGCACGAGATCCAGAGTACCCTTAGCAGCTTAGTCCCAGTCAGCAGCAGTAGACATAGCAGTGAGTCCTCTTCAGTCGAGGATGATTCTTATTTTTATTATTATCATATTAGATTTTATTTATGTTCAGTAGACGGAGTTAGTTGGGGATATGTCCCATCAAATCCATAGCTCAGATAGTTTAGAGGCTTTTCAGACAGATGTATCAGTATTCAGTTTTCAATTTTGAGTATTTTTAGATGTTTTGAACCTTATGGCTAATTTCTGCATGTATTATCTAAATTATGCAGTGTTCAGGTACAGATATCAATAGAGGGTTGGATTTTGGTACTTTAGGATCATGAGCACCGTGTGACATTCTGATTTCAGAAAAAATTAGGTCATTACAATTAGCTTTATTTATTTTATGCTTCAGTTGATTGTAGAAATAGAGTTGTCTATTTTTAGTTCCCAAATGAACTAGTTCTTGAATAGAGAGGTAGTACCATAGCACTTAAGGGTCAATTTATTTCATACCTTAGAGTGAGAAAAATGATATCCAAGGGGTGTATTTACATCTCGTGTGTGTCAAAGACTCTAGTTCCAAAACTCCTAGTCTTGATTTAGTTCCAGTCGCAAGTGAATTTTCTGATGTGTTTCCTGAAGATCTCCTCGGAGTTCTTCCCAAAAGGGAAATTGACTTTAGAATAGACCTTCTTCCTGATACTCAGACCATTTTTATTCTGCCATACAGAATGGCTCAAGCTGAACTTAAAGAGTTAAAAGACCTCTTAGACAAAGGGTTCATCGGGCCCAGCGTGTCTCCTTTGGGTGCACTAGTTCTATTCGTGTGAAAGAAAGATGGTTCACTTAGAATGTGTATAGACTACCGTCAGTTGAACAAAGTCACCATTAAGAATAAATACCCACTTCCTAGAATCGATAACTTGTTCAACCAACTTCAGGGTGTCAGTTACTTCTCTAAGATAGACCTCAGATCCGGCTATCATCAACTCAGAGTCAGAGAATATGACATTCCAAAAACATCTTTCAAAACCTGGTATAGTCACTTTGAGTTTCTAGTCATGTCTTTTGGTCTCATCAATGCCCCAGCAGCCTTTATGGACTTGATAAACTGAGTGTTCAAGCAGTACTTGGACATGTTCATTATAGTCTTTATTGATGATATTATTGTCTACTCCCGTAATAAGAAAGACCATGCAAACCATCTCAGAATAGTATTACAAACTCTTAGAGCCCATAAGTTGTTCGCTAAATTCAATAAGTTCAAATTTTGGCTAAGATCAGTAACTTTTCTTGGCCATATTATTTCCAGTGATGGCATTAGAGTTGATTCTCAAAAGACCGAAGTAGTGAGAAACTGGCCTAGACTTATCTCTCCATCAGATATTAGGAGTTTCTTAGGTTTGGCTGGCTATTACCGGTAGTTTGTTGAAGGAGTTTTTATCTATTGAGTCCCTTATGTCCAGATTGACTAAGAAGAAAGTTAAGTTTCAGTGGTCAGATTTTTATGAGAAAAGTTTTCAGGAGTTGAAGACTCGACTCACTACAGCCCCAGTTTTGACTTTACCCAACGGTTCAGACGGATTTGATGTATATTGTGATGCTTCCAGAGTTGGCTTGGGGTATGTTTTGATGCATAGGGGTAAGGTTATGGCCTATGCCTCTTGACAGCTTAAGCCCCATAAAAAGAATTATCCCACTTATGATCTTGGGTTAGCAGCTGTTGTTTTTGCCTTAAATATTTAGAGGCACTATTCGTATGGGATATATGTTGATGTATTCACAGAACACAAAAGCCTGTAGTATGTGTTTGCATAGAAAGACTTGAACTTACGTCAGATGAGATGGTTAGAGTTGTTGAAAGACTATGACATGAGTGTTCTATATTATTCAGGCAAGGACAATGTAGTGGAATATGGCCTCAGTAGGTTGTCCATGGGTAGTGTGGTTCACGTTAAGGATGGAAAGAAGAAGTTAGTTTAGAAGTTCATCATCTTGCCAGATTAGGTATCCATTTAGTTGATTTGGCTAAGGGTAGTATTTGGGTGCAAAATAGTTTGGAATATTCTTTAGTTTTAAAGGTGAAAGAAAATCAGGACAGAGGTCCCAGTTTAGTTAAGCTAAAAAAGTCAGTTAGAGACTAGAAAGTCGAGGTCTTCTACCAAGGGGGAGATGATGTGTTGCGTTGTCAGGGTAGGCTATGTGTTCCATGTGTAGATGATGTAAGGTAGCAAATTTTTGCTGAAACGCATAGTGCATGTTACTTTATTCATTCAGGGGCCAGTAAGATGTACCGCGACTTGCGTGAAATCTATTGGTGGAGTGGGATGAAGAAGGACATAGCAGAGTTTGTGGCTAAGTGCTCTACTTGTCAACAGGTGAAGATTGAGCACCAAAAGATTAGTGGTTCCATGCAGGAGTTTAGTATTCCCACGTGGAAATGGGAAGAAGTGAATATGGACTTTGTGATGGATTTTCCTCGTACACGTTGCCAGCACAATTCGATATGGGTCATTATAGACAGGATGACCAAGTCCGCTTATTTCTTGCCAGTTCATACTTCCTATTCATCCAAGGACTATACCAGGCTCTATATCAGAGAGTTGGTTTGGTTACATGGTGTCCTGTTGTCCATCATTTCAGATAGAGGTACGCAGTTCACCTCTCATTTTTGGAAAGCCTTCCAAAAGGGTCTTGGTACCCAAGTCCATTTCAGTACAGCCTTCCACCCTCAGACAGATGGTCAAATAGAAAAGACTATTTAGACTTTAGAAGATATGTTAAGAGCGTGTGTCATTGACTTTAAGGGCAGTTGGGATGACCACTTACCTTTGATTGAGTTCACGTATAATAACAGCTATCATTCCAGTATTCAAATGGCCCTGTTTGAGGCTCTTTATGGGAGGAGATGTAGATCTTCCATTGGTAGGTTTGAAGTAGGTGAGGCCGTGATAGTGGGGCCTGATTTGGTGTTTGATGATTTAGAGAAAGTGCAATTGGTCAGGGAGAGGCTTAAAACAACCCAAAGTCGACAGAAATCGTATACAAATGTGAGTAGGAAAGCTCTTGAATTTGAGACTGGTGACTTTGTGTATTTGAAAATCTCTCCTATGAAGGAAGTGAAGAGGTTTGGTAAGATGGGGAAGCTTAGTCCCCGATATGTTGGTCTTTATAGGATTCTAAGTCATTTCGGAAAGGTAGCCTATGAACTTGAGTTGCCTGCAGAGTTAGCATCAGTGCACCCGGTGTTTTATGTCTCCTTGCTAAGGAAGTGAATAGGTGATCCAGCAGTTGTAGTCCCTGTGGAGAGTATACGTGTTCAGAATAGTATCTATTACGAAAAAGTTACAGTCGAAATTCTTAATCGTCAAACTCGTAGACTAAGAAACAAAGAAGTTCCCCTGGTCAAAGTTCTTTGGCAAAACCAGTCCGTTGAGAGAGCCACTTGGGAAGAAGAGGTAGACATGCGAACCAAGTACCCTCATCTCTTCTCCACAAACTCAAACTAAGCCTAAGGTAACAGTCTTCCTTAGATTTACCCTATTCCATGCTTAGTTTTAGCTGCATATCATTCTCATATCATTCATACATTCACAGATCAGTTCATTCATGTGTCATGCCTCAAGATTCAGTAATGTTTCAGCTATGCATGTCAGTATAATCTCTGTATCTCAATGCCTCTTAGCTTAATCAGTCTCATTTGAGGATGAATCTTTCCAAGGGGGAGATAGTGTAAGACACCATAAAGTCCTGGCCCATTTCAGCCCTATATAGCATGCCAAAAGAGGTCCCAGACTTAGAAACTTTCAGCGAAGTGTTGACACTTAGTCTTATTTTTGGCCTCGATATTTCAATGGTTTTATTTTTAATCTTTCCGACCTTAGATTACCGATTTTAAAATTAATTCATGATCAAGGTTATCTATAGGTAATCTCAAATTAGTTTTGGAATTTTTGGCTATCGTTTGAGGCAACGTTTGGATGACCTAAACAGAAAGTCAATGCGATCAGGATGCGTCGCGTTGGCTATTGCGCCATCACTATCGACCATCGCGTTGGTAATTGCATCGATACCATCGACGTGGCGCATCGCCTGTCGCATCACTAGGCACATTTTGTGTATTAAGTTGCGGGTTTGTGGGGGTAATTAGGTCATTTTTCCCTCACATAATTCAGCCTTAACATGAAATTTAGCCTCCCAAAAGGCAAATTCACTCATTATCTCACAAATTTTCTCAATAGCAAAGCCCTAGTTCATTAAGTTAAGACCAACCCCCTCCCCCAATAATTTACCAATAAATCTCACGATTTCAACAATCAAGGTATGTTTAGGTGTTCATCCTTGGTTCCTTCCACCCTTGGAGTTCAAGAATCTTTCTTTAAAACTTATATTATGATTAACATTCTTGAATGGAATTGTGTTCATGTATGTGTTGTTGTGTGGGATTTCAAGTCAAGAATATTTTGAGTTTCGTGTGAATTAACTAGAATGTATGTTGATTTATGTAACCCTCATGTTAAATCCTTGAATTGTGGTGTTGAATATGGTAGTTATGATAATCATATATTGCTCATACTCATGTACAATAATTATGTATCCTAAGTATTTGACAAAATGTCTATGTGAAGGAATTGTGCATGATAACTTATGTGTGATGCTTTTAAGGTTGAGAAATAGTTCTATTATCTATACAATTGAGTCCTGGGGATATTGAATACACAAAATTTAGTTCTTGTCTAGTTTTCCAGAGTCCACACAACGAATTTAGTTATATCATGAGCGAGATCATTCAGTCAGTTAATGTAGTCAAGTGTCAGTTCAGTCAAGCCTAGTACAGTCTACTGATCAGTTTAGTTGGGAGTCAGTTGGGAGTAGGATTCAGAACCAAGCAAACCCAGGGATGGGGCATTCCTACCAGCAGAGGGTTTAACTCTTAGTAGCAGTCCCTGTGTTACAGAACTATGTAGCCAATGTAAGGTAAATTGTCTTCCTGCCAGACTAGGGTTGACGTAATCATATACATCTCATGAGTCTTCCTACCAGATTAGGGTTGACTCAGCTCATGTTAGTAACCCATGGCACGATGCTCACACCCTTCCAAGTGGGGTTACAGGTTGGACCCCAAATCAGTCCATAATCGGGGTAGGCCGGTTAGATGATAACTCCCACAGTTATAGTTTTAGTATTCAGTATTCAGTAATCAGTATCCAGTATTCAGTATTTAGTACAGAACTCAGTTCAGTTCTACATGATTATGACTTACAGTTATCAGTTATTCAGTTATCAGAAACTCAGTACTTCAGCTTCAGACTAATTCAGACAGACGACATATACTTGGTATTGCATCTTCAGTATAGTTGTCCCAGTCTTACATATCGTCTCATCTAATTATTTCATAATATTTAGTTATTATTCTCATGCACATAAACCCATGCATATCAGCCTAATCTCACCTAGCATACTAGTACATTCAAAGTACTTACGCATACTCTTTTTTTGCGCTATGATGTCTCATATCATAGGTTCGGACGCTTGAGTTCCTGACCGTACCTAGCCAGATCAATCTATCCGCCACAACTATAGTAGTGAGTCCTCATCCATCGAGGACGTGACACTTATTTAGTTATTTTATTACTTACAATATTTTAGTTTTTCAGTTACAATCAGACAATAATAGGAGTTAGTTGGGACCTGTCCCTTCAACTCGTTTATTTCAGATGTTAGAGGCTTTCAGACACTTGCAGTTAGCAGTTATTCATAGATGTACTTAGTATTGATTCAGTTTTATGAACCTTATGGCATTTTCAGTTTTACTTATGCATATGTTTTCATGATTATTATTCAGTGCGCACAACATGTACTAGTCATGGGTTAACTTATGGTTCTTTAAAATTTACGTGTGATGCTCAGGGTGTAGTCTCGGGGTGTTACATGTTGCAATAGAGCTATCGCCATGCAACTTGGTGAAACGGTTTGTTAATTGTCGTAATACCTCTACAACAACAGTTTACTCTTCTACTGCAATGGTTTTGCCTGTGTCGCCATAAACTCAGTTTTTATTAGTAAGAAGAGGGATGACGCTGGTGGAGTTCGCTGGAGTTGGCCATAGAAATGGAGGCAAAAAGGTCTTTAGAGAGGGGAGGGGAGGAAAGGAGAAAGGAGTAGAGGAAAGGGGTAGCTTGATAAGGTAGAAAATGAATAGATTTTGAGGGTTGGGTGATTAATTAGGAAAATAAATTAAAGATGAATTCAGGCCACATATTAGATCAAACAGAGGGTTGAGATTAATGTTGTGGAACTGGGTTGGGTTTTGGATTAATTGGGTCGTGAAATTGGGTTTAATGGAGATTGGAATTGGGGATACATGACAATTTTTTTTTAGAATTGACATAAATTAAGGAAAAGGGATAGAAAACACTATGAGGGAAAGGATTGAACAGAAAAAGATGGTTATTTAATTAATAAATATAGCAATATAGATAATTCAATAAATAAATAATAGTATTATAAAATATTTTAAAAAAAAATAATTATAAATAATGCATAAAAAATGTGAAAAGTTATGTTTGAAATGAAATTCTATTTTACTAATATCTATATATATAATACAGCAACTTGTGGAATTAGAATATGTCAAGATAATCCAATGTATGATTAATTGATCATATATAATAAATACTTTATCTAAAGAAAATTAATTTTTAGAAATATCCAAAAGACATTAATTAGTCAAATAGCATGTGGTTAAAATTGGGTGTCAACAAGAAGTATTAACAATTCACACTCATATAAAATTACAAAGTCTATCAAAAATGAAATCGTAAGTTGAGGTAGAGGGGTAGCTAGTTGAGCACAAAATACATTAAAGAATCATACCAACGACAAATTCATGAAAAACTATCGTAAAATGATTTCGCAATTTAAGAAGCGAATAGACAAATATGATGGGAGTAATTAAAAGAGTAAAGCAAAGGGAAACTAATTTGGTCTGTTGGATCAAATATGATAAACAATCATGGTTGATTTGGGACTTTGGCTTGGATTTGGGCCACAAAATGGATTAGCAAGTTGGATCATCAATTGGAATTGGAGGTTTAATATTGTTAGACTCAATTTTCGCTAGAATTGACACAAATTAGTTAAAGAGTTTAATTTAATTGGCTGGAAAAGATTAAACTGAATTGAACATGGGATGCTATTTAATTAATAAATATCACATATATACAATAAGGTAAATAAAAAATAGTAATAATATAATAAAAATGATATTGTAAAAAATTTATTCTTTAAATTAATAATAAATAAGGGGTAAAAGTTGTGTAAATTATGTTTGAAATGAGATGTTATTTAAATAGAATGTAAATATATAATGCATATACGAAAATATTATTTATTAATTTTCTGAAATAGCTGAAATGTAGACTTTTATCATAGTTAACAATAAATAACATACTTATAAATTAGGACATGTAAACAATAATAAAATTGTGTAAATAATTTATATATAAAGGTAAAATATTTTTTAAAAATATTAATTATTCAAATAACAGTCTGAGTAGGGCACAGAGAGATCAAAATAGGATGTTAATAACAACGTGACAAAATTCAGAAAATTTAGAAATCTTCCATAGTGACTGACTCATAGTCGGAGGTTGATAAGAGGGATTAGAATCCAATTGAATATTATTATTGGTCCGTATTTGCTATGTCTTTTTTAACTTTTGTTATTTCAACATATTTTTTGGAATAAATTTTTTTATTTTGATAAATATGACAAATTATGGCTCGTCATGAATTATTCATAATACTCTCTTTGTTTCGTTTTACTTGGCCCCTATTGTTTTGACACATTCCTTAAGAAATAAATAATTAGAGGTATATTTTACTAAACTAACATTATTAATGATACTTTAAAATTCTAAATTTTACTATTACTTTATGTAATTATTGAATACTAGGGTAGAAAGAGAAACATATAGCAAATTCTCTTAGTTTCATCAATTGAAAAAGTAATTGAAATAAATATTTTAAAAACGGGCCGAATAATAATAAGAATAGTGTGTACCAGTAATGAAACTAATGTGTCATTGATAATACAAATTTTTTTATCAAGTTACTCAGTAATTGTTGTTGGCTTTGATGAGAAAAGTTTGCAGACAAAAACTTTACTACAAAGTTCTACTTCATTAGTAAACGTGTATAGCATAACCATTTGAGACAAAATATAATTTTCTTGTAAAGAGTAAATAATTCATGACACATTTTTTGAACATAACTAAATTATTTTATTGATATACAGAGCCAAAACGATGATTGCAACTAAATGCTTACACTATTTGGAACAAAATCTGAGATCACAAATAATATATAGTTAATAGAAAAATAATTTTGAATTTGTGATGAACTTTTAAGCGTAGCTAAAATAGTATCTTTGATTATATAAAGACAAAATTGTGATCATCATAATTGTTATATTATTAGTGAAAAAAAACAACTAAATTTTACACCATCTCGCTACAAACAGTAATATGTATCTAATTTAATTGCATATTTTAAGAGATGAAAATTTTCCACATCTAAAACTTAAACAAACTAAAGACAAGTGATGTTTCTCACAAATTGTCAACAAAATTAGCGATGAAATCGATTGTCATCAATATCCTCAAAGCAGTGGCTTAAATTACATGATAAATGACGCCAATTTATGTTTTCGGTTGGAAAACTTTGTAGAAAAAATATTTGATACAAATTTTATTTTTATGACTAAAAGTACTTGCGTTTTGAATTTGAGATTTGTCACAAATTATCAACAAATTTAGCAACGAAATTGATTGCCACTAATATCCTCATATTTGTGGCTAAAATTACCTGAAAATTGGCATCAATTTTTTTTTTATTGATGGGAAATCATTGTTGACAAATATTTCTATGAATTTTATTTTTGTCAGTAAAGTATGTGACTCATGAATTTGAAGTTTGTTACAAAATGTCAACATATTTAGCGACGAAACTGATCGTCACTATTATCCTCAAATTCATGGCGAAAATTAACTAATACTTGGTGCCAATTTATTATTTTGGTTGAAAATCTTTGAATTACAAAATGTTTGATGTGAAATTTATTTTTCATCACTTAAAATATGTGACTTGCTCATTTGAGGATGAAATATAGTTTTTGTCACGAAATGTGCATACTAGTGACATTTTTCTGACCGTAGCTAAAAATTTCATAATTAAATATCACATTTGTTGTAGTGAATATCTATATATTTTTTGTCTTTTGGTTGATTATTTCTTGTTGTAAGTGAATGCATAACGAATAATAAAACATCTTTGTCTATTGCATCTTGTTTTTCCCCAAGCAAAGTTGTCATATCTATAATCCATATTTTTGCACCAGTAAATCAAGTCTAACCTCAAGTTACATGACCGACAACATTTTATTAGAAGCTTTTATCAACAATCCAAAGTGAAAAGGTACAATATTTATGGTGAAATGATATTCGCATTCCAGAAAATTCTATTATGTCTTCCACAAGGATCATTGAACAAATTTGGTTTAGGTATAACAAGAATTCATCACACGGATGAATATACATACAACTACAGCCTACATAAATAGCAGTCTCCTTTTGATACCCCTAGCTCAAGAGTCCTTAGTAGGCTGCAATTTTGTTTCTTTGTGGACCAGCAATGCTAGCAGAAACTGAGGTTGCAGTATTTGTTGATGTATCTGCTGCATACGAGTTGGAAACAAGTTCTTGCGTTTCCATCCTTTCACATGTTGCTCTTTCTTTGGCTTGTTGAGATGCACATGTGGCGCATGAGATGCATGTTAGACACACATAGAAGTTAAGTTTATTGAATATACTTGAGACCTCTTATTAAGTTTTGACTTTAGGTTACAAACTCTATTGAGACATCTGAATTGGAGTGTTAAGATAACATAGAAAGTAATTACTTGGAATAATTTTCGTTTATATAGGTAACCAAAGGCACGAGCTACATCCAATAGTACTGAATTTCTCTTTCAGGTTCTTAATACTTCTGTAGAAGAGTCTACATCCAATCCTTGATAAGACAATGTATCACCTTGTGAGCAAAGAACGACTTGAGATGGTGAAAAAGGTAATTTCAAAGGAAAGAATATCTATTGTACTCGTTGATTTATACAAGTATGATGCCTTGATATTACTCAATTTAAACTTGCAGGAACCGATACTTGTAGCAGGGGGACCTCTGATAGATGAGATAGCTTTAGGGATTTTGCTAAATACAAAATGGTCATTATTTCAGGTTAGAGCTCTATTTGCCTATATATGAGTCTGACTTATGCTGCATTTGTCCCTATACGAACAGTTGGAGCTCTCGAACACACTTCAAATCCTTTTGTTGTTCCTCATACTCTACTGCTGATACTACTATTTCTTTCTCGTGTTTCTACTTACAATACAACTAGGCAGTCTTATCTTAATAAGTAACCAAGCAGGCTTAAGTATGCCATATTTAATGAGATATGTAGCATTTTAAATTTAGCGATTTTAAATATTTAACGAAATATGTAGTAGTCTGAAGTCTTTCCTCTTATTCTTTTATCTATCCGCAGAAAGTGACGTGAAATAATTAATCAATGAGATCGTCTAGTTCTAAAATTCTTCTTTTCTAGGTGAATTATCCCGTCAAAAAAGGACCTGTTTGGTGTACATGTGACATGATTACATGATTCGTCTATCAAGAGCTAAATTTGTGACTGTACATAGAAGGTTGACGTATATAGAAGGTTCAACAGACTTAGCTAGAGAAGTTAGTTATATCTAGTCAGTGTTATATGTATCAAAAATAATACTCTTAAAATTAATTTTAACATGAAACAAAGACAGACACCATAAAACCCCACAGTATGGTGAATAAGGACTAGGACGACAATACAGAGAACAACTTGTGTCGCACATGAAAAGAACAGCCTGTTTTTGGTATCTCCAATGCACCAAACATTTTTTGCTAGAAATAAAACCCTGCACAAGTATTTTGGTCAGATTAGCTTGTTGCATAATGAACTGATTGTGACTTTTTGAATTAACTAGATAGCTTAGAGGCTTAAGCCCGATGTGCTAAAGCTCCCGCTATGTGCAGGGTTGGGGGAAGGGCTGGACCACAAGAAGTAATGCAAATAAAGTTTGACTTTATGTTTAGGGAGAATTTCGGTGTTGACTCCTAAGATATATGCATCTCTTTCTGAATTTGTCTTCTCTATTAGATACCTGTTGTCTAATTTATTGGTTACTCGAAGATGTTACAAGTGAAGAATTGGAGGCTTCGTCTAGGGGTAACATTGGAAAAAACGGCCGGCTGATTGTTGGACCTGGTGTTCTTGGTCGTTTAGTGGCTGAAAAATGGAGAGAGGTATTGTTCTTTTAACATAAGTGTTCTGTGTCACTAAAGCTCATATGTTGTCCACCAGTTCAAAAATAGCAAGATTAGCCAACCACTTGTTTAAGTTGGGTGGATTTTGGAAACATGTACTGTTTATTTTTGATAAAATAGATTGTATCTAGAGTACTGGTGGATTTATGTCTGTGTTTTTGAGTGTGCTTTGTGAATTAGATGCTAGTAGTTGTTGATCCTTTAATGTAGCAGGAATAAACGCGGAATCCAGAAGATGAGAAGTTGGAGAAGAAAAAGGAATAGATGATGACGTGGGCTTCAATCTTTTCGATTAGGGGTACTGCAAGTGTTTGTAGTCAATTTAATTGGCTATAAAGAGACATTTTATTGTTTGATTAGTAAATGAAATATAGGAAACCAACTAGAGTTGCTTGTGTTAGATTGAAACTTTTAGAACAACAAATTTTGCTCTCTTGAGAAGAAAAAAATATGTTATATATCAGTGCTTGGTTAAAAATATGAATTAATTTGAATTAATGCTAAAATAATTGTCTTAAAACAGATTTTCATTGTCAGTAGTTATCACATTTTTACTGGCAATAAAAAAGTCAAACTATATTGGATTAACACACCTTTAAAGTAACTTTAGCTTTAGTGGCAGTGGTAATTGCCGCCAAATAAATGTCGCTAAAAATATTCTCTTTAGCAGCAATAAAATAGGTCTATACCAACATTTAGAATAAATGTCACTAAAAGCTATAGCAGCACTGGACGCAGAGGTATTTAATCAAATGCCGGTAAATGTTTTTGCAGCAGTAAATATTGCCGCTAAAGAGCAAATCTATTGCCACTAGAAACCTTTTTCTGGTGTAGTGTAAGTTAATACAAACTTCATATAATAGTCTAATAGTTTGTAAAGTAAAAAAATAAATAAGCAAACATTAGATCCAAGTTCAACATTATCCGAATTATATTTATAGAATTTGTAGGGGGTGCGGATATAGGCGAATAACTAACTTATGAAATAGATTTATTATATACCTAATGTATCTATTTTTCTTTGTGCGTGGATATTTCTTAAGTTTTGTTTCAATATCTTTTAATGATTTATTCTTTTTGTAAGATATATTCATTAATTTGTTTGGTTTATTATTTTATCCTGTAATAATTGCAGAGTTACAAATTTCTGTATAATAATTTATCCTAACTGTACTGTAATGTATATCTAATTCTAGATTTTCAATGTTATTTATTATCTTGTGTTGTTCTTCTCGTAGTGAGTTTTTAAAATTATATAAACTATCACATGTACTTTTTTCTAAATTTTCTAAGGTTTTTTCTATCCATATTAACTTTTCTTTTAGATTTTTCATTATTTTTCTAATTCGGTTTCTATAATTAATTTCTTTATTTAGATTATCTTGATTTTCTCTAGTTTTTCTAATATATTCTAACATCTCTTAATCTGAATAATATCCTTCTGGATAAATTTCTTGGTATAACTGTTCTATCTAATCTATGGTTTCAATTTCATAGTCTATTACTTTTTCTAATATTATTTTCTTAATATCTATAATTTCTATATCTTTAAGTATATATAAGATTAAAACTTTAAGATAATCTAGATGATCTATCTTTTAAGATTGATTTTATTATAATATTTTGTAGTTGTTTGTTTTAGTCTTAGTAGTTCTTGCATTTTTTTTTATTAAGAAATTCTATATATTTTATATCTTTATTTTTCATGTATTTGTCTATATTTATTTTTATCTGTTTTTCTAGTAATTGTATGTACTTTGTCATGATAGGTATTTGTATGGTATATAATTTACTCTAGTCATGTAATATTTACCGAATGCTTTTTCTAATATGACTCTTCTTATATCTGCTACTTTTATATCTTTAAGTGCATACAAAATAAGTATTTTAAATTTATCTACCATCACATCAGATAAATAATTATTCATTTTCATAAAATTGCTTTTTTCAAAATATTCCCTTCAACCATGTACATAACAAAATATGGTCATCTTAGATTACTATATACTAGATTATTCTTAAATAACATGTTCTTCGGTCACTATTAGCATGGTAATTTGGATACTTTTTCCCTTAAACAGCGCCTCTACTCTGGTTACTCCCCGCCACGGCTTCTTGCCTCATTGGTTTCACCTTTAGGATGGCATAGTTCTTAGGGATTTTTCTCCATTTCCACTTTGCTAATAAACTTCTTAACATATTATTCTTCGAATAATTCTACTATAAAGTAACTAATATGAATTTATTTTATCATATCATGATTGTTGGAAATTATGAATTTAGCTATTCATAATCATAAATAAATATACCTGTTCGGGTAGTTTCGATATTTCTGAAGTTTGTTCCTCCATAGCTTTTTCCATTGAAATATATCTGTTTTTTAATTAACTGAGCAAAATATTTGAATTGGAGAGAGTATTGCTTCAACACATGAAGGCTTGCTTTGCAATGCCTTCAGTTTCCTTTATTTATAGAATGAAAAAAAAACTTTACAAGCATCTTTACACGTTTTTTAAATGCTAACCTATAAGTCTAAAAGGCTAGTACTTAGGCTAGTACCCTAAAAAGTCTAAAGTCTTTATAGCCTTAAAAATTTCTACAAGTCTAAAAAAGTTAGGTCTAGAAAAGTCTACATAGGCAATAATTACAATTCATAAAGACTAAAAATCTATACAATGAATTCAATATCTTGTCTCCGTTGATGTTGTCGTATCTGCTATATCTCCATTATTACTTCTTATCTTATCTTTCCAGCTGACATTTTGTCTTCTTGATTTTTATTCTAGATATACTTCTGGAATAATGTTATCTTCTCCATTACATCTTGAACATTGGTGATCTGGATATTTGTGTCCAATTATTTTACAATATTTTGTCAGTAGTCCGTCTGAAATAAATCCTTTTTTAATTACTCTTGCGGTAGATTGTTTTTCTGGATTGAGTAATGTCATTATCCATTGTCTGACATCTTCCATATCTGCTTGTCGTAGCTCTTTTGAATTTGAGTAAATCATTTGATGATCTCTCGAATAATAGCTCCATATTGGGTTTCCATTAGTATAATTATTTGCTAGTTCTTGGATAATCGTAGCTAGTCCAATAAGTCGTTTATTTGTGTAGAAATCGGGTATCTCAATTCTGTGTATCTCCGGTTGCTGTGTAATATCTTCTGGTATGATCATATCTCTGGTTAGTCCTATTTTTACAACTTGTATAACTGGTTTTATTTCGTCATATAATATCTCTGCTGGTGTAGTATAACACTTTATGTAAAATAGATTTCCTTTCGTTATCCTTTTGTAGGTGGTGAATATTTTGTGTAATTCTTCCATAGCTGTTAATTCTTCTCCGTCTTGGGTGTATATGGTGTTTAATAGTCCATAGTCAAAACAAGTTTTTACTAGGCTTGGGTTAGTTTTGGGTAGTGCAATTAGTTTGTTATATCCTTGTAATTTTTGGGTTATATAGTTGGTGTTTGGTTTTTTGATGTTTGTAGCTCTGGGGTTAAGGTTTAGAAAAGTTTGTACTCTGTAGATATTTTCTATGTATTTCTGGGCTGTGTAGTTGTAAACTTTTTTATCTTGGGTTAGGCTATCTCGGTATGTGGTAACTTATGGGGGTATGAACAAGTGGTCTTTTTGTGTTTTTGGTGTAAATGGTTTTTCAAATATTTTATTCATATTCATGTTCTGGTATCTTGGTCGACTAACTCCTTTGCTTGTACCTGCAGAAGTAGATTGATAAATGTTATGGGTTTTATGGAGTGTCCCAACGTCTCCTTCTAGCTCTGGAACTTTAATGTCTTCCGATCGACATAGCTCTGCACAGTGTTGAGTTAGCTGATTTGTAGCTATAGACTTCAGTTTATCTTCATTAGTCTTTAGCTTTTTTATCTCATTACCCATATTGTCCACTTTCATTGAAAGCGTAGTTAAGGTGTTAAGTATTTTTTTTAGAGTATCTTCTTCTATTATTTCAGTCTGTGTAGCTTTGTCTTGATATGTAATCTGCAATAACATTTTTGTTAGTACTGATTACTTCAATTGTAAATGTGAAATTTAATATATTCAAGACTAGTCTCTGAATCTCTTTTGTTGTAACTGAATTTTGTATTTTCTTTGTTAACCACCAGTGTACCTATGTATTATCTGTTCGTACAATAAATTTGTTATATACAATATATGGCTCAAATGCTAACAAACATTTATATAATGAACATAATTCTTTCCTATTTATTTCCCATTTTATTTCTGTCTCATTGAACGTACCTGAGTAGTATCTACAATGGTGTTCTATTTTTTCTGCTTCATATCGATATTTACGTATTCCTCCATAACTATATTCACTAGCATCTGCTTCTACGATATATATAAATTTTCTATTTTCATCTGGAAATTGTAATTTTGGTAATTCTTTACAAAGTAATTTTATTTTTTGAACTTGTTTTTTATCTTCTTCATTATAGTTATATTCTACATCCTTTTTTAATTTTTTCTGTAGTGGTTTTAAAGTTTCTGCTAATTTTGGAATATATTCTCTTACTTGGTTTACTAATCCTAAAAATGATTGTAATTTCTTCTTTGTATCTAATTCTTCTTTCGAATTTATTATTTTCTGTACTATATGTTGTTGAATTTTTACTCCACTTTTATCTATTTGTATTCCTAAAAATTCTATCTGATTTTTCATAATTTTAGCTTTCTTTTCTCTTAGACTTATTCCCGATTTTTCTATTATATCTGTAAACTGTTCCAATAATTTTAAATGTTCTTCTTTGGTTTTTGTATATAATAATATATCATCTATGTATACTATACAATTAGATAATTGTTTAAAATAATTATCCATAAAATGTTGATATCTACCTGGTGCATTTTTATATCCAAATGGTAATACGTTCCATTCATAAAATCCTTGTGGTACCGTAAATGAGGTTAATTCTTTAGATTCTTCTTCTAACTTTAGATGGTAAAATCCTGATTTACAATCGAATTTGTTAAAATAATTATATTCTTGTATTTGCCTTATTTTTAATATCTTATTTGGTATTGGATAATTATATGTTATAGTTTTTGCATTTAAATTTCTCTAGTCAATTACCATTCTACTTTTTTCTCTTTTTTGTTCACTATGTTTATTTACTATAAATGCTGGACTATTATGTTTACTATTACTTTTTTGTATATATTGTTTTTCTAATAATTCATCTATATGCATTTTAAATTCTTTTAAATCATCAAAATTATATGTTAATGGTTTCTGGGTTATTATGCTATTTTTATCTATTAATTCAATTTTTATAGTGGTTTTATGTTTTTCCCATCCTTTTAATGGATCTTCACTATATAATTGTTCTAATTTTTTCTTAATTATTTCTATTTTATTTATTGAAAATATAGTTATTTCTGTTTTATTTATCGAAAATACTACTAGTTCTATTGTGTCTTCAGTATTTTTTATATTTTCTAACTTTTGTGTAATTTTTTCACTTTCTTTTATCCAATCAGTTTTCTTTCTTATTTTATTATTGACTCTTTTGGCTCTCACTTCTATTTGTATGGTGTTGTAAACCACCAGTCTGTTCTAGTTATTATATGTGGGTATAATTTATCTAAGAACGACATTCCTAAAAGCATATCTTTTGATGTTAGTTCATAATTATAAATTTCTTCTATTGTTAATATCTTATCCCATACTTGTATTTTTACATTCCTAGCTTTATAAGTAATTAAGCTTCCTTCATTATTAAATCCTTTAACTATTATTGGTGCTTTTAATTTATCCCATTTACTTTCTGGTAAGCAATTATATCTACATAAATTAGTTTCTGCTCTTGTATCTATCATAGGCGTATAATATCTACTGTAATATCCTTCTACTACTATCTTCATTAATACATATATTTTCATTTTATGTTAAGGCTCTTCTTAAGAATAACTTCTCTTTGTTATATGTTAAGGTTAATTGTGTATGTTCTATATTATATGGTTTTACTTGTTCTAGCCATTTTATTCCTAATATTATATCTGCTTTTTGCATTTCTTCCTTTACTTCGAATTCTATTTTTATTTTTCTAACTCCTATTATTATTTCTTTTTCTGCTATATTTTTACTATTTATTAAACTTTTTGGTAGATCTGGGCACATATTATTATCAGTTTTTATTTCTTCATTTTTTACTAGATATTTTGCTATATAATTTTCTTCTTGTCCTGTATTCAAAAGTATTAGATATTCTTTTTCATTTATTTTCTTGTTATGTAATATTGGTTTAAATTATTTATTGAATTTATTTCATAACTTGTTCTTTTTTATGAGCTTGATGATTCTGGTTTTTCTTCAGCTATTCTTTTCATTGTACTTATTCTATCATTTACTATTTCTAAATTTTCTTCTATATCTATGTCTCTATAGCTATAATCATTATAGTCTATTATTTTTACAATTTGTTCGAATGGGCTTTCTATTCGTATCTTGTTAATCTTATTTTTTCCTGTTATTTTATGTTTTGTTGTTAATACATATAAATTTTTGCATCTTGCTGTAAATATTTTACTTCCTGGGGTTAATTCTATTCCTGATATTTTCCAATATAATACGAGTGATTTATCTATATTTTTATCTGTTACCGCTACTGAATAATTTGTACTTATTATAAATTTAAATTTTTGGTATATTAAATTTCCTTTTACGGCAGTTATTATGCTTTTTTCTATAGGTTTTATAATTCTATCATCTGCTAAATATAATTCTGTTGGTGTATCTATTCCTTCTCTAAAACATGCTTTTATTAATATCTCTGTACCTTCAAGGTGTACATATTTTATTGGATCTCCTTTACTTTTTATATCATTTATCTCTTTATTAATTATTCTTTTTGTTACTAGTGGTATACTAGCTTTGCCTTTTGCATATCTGCAGTCTATTACATGTTCTTTTTGGCATACTACATAATATTCATCTTTTTTCCTAGTAAACATATTTTTTATTGTTGGTACTTTAAATATTTTTTATACACATAAAACTAATTCTTTTCCTTTTATTTCATCAAATATGTTACTGTCGAATATTATTTTTTGTTCCGTTCCTTCATCATTTAAATATTCTTCCTTTGTTATTATTTTTATATCTTCTTCAGTCATTTGATTCATCTATTTCACTATCTATTTCATTATCTGTTTCGTTTTCTGAAATTTCATATATACTATCCTCACTTTCTAATTCATAATCTATATAATCTATCTGCATATATTCTGTATTATCTATTTTTATTTCTGATATTTGTTTATTTTTTGGATTTTTAGGTAATTTACAATCTCTAGCTAAATGGCCTATCTTTCCACAATTATAACAAGTACATTCTTTTATAGATTTCTTCTTTCTATATGATCTTTTGTATTTATAATTTTTCACATAATATTTTTTTCTCGGTTTCTTATATTTATATTTTGATTTTTTATATTTATTATATTTCTTATGTCTTTTTCTTTTCTTATAATATCTTTCTTCACATCCAAATTGGGGTGCTATTTTATTTTTGCAACATGCTAAATTTCTTATTAATGTTTTCTCCATTTTTAATTCTTCTCTATATTTTTCACATAAGTTTCTATACCATTGTTGTAAAAATTTTATTCTTGCTCCAAACGTATCTACTATTTTTGCTTCTTTCCAACTTTTTATTATCTTTGAACTAAATGGCTCGGGTAATTTATTAAAATATAATTTTCTTATCTCTTTACTTTCTTCTATACTATATGCTCCTTTATAATAATATTCTTTAAATGCGCAAGTATATTCATCTATATAACACATATTACATATTGCTAATTTTAATATTAAATTCCTATTTGTATCTTTTTCTTCATCTTGTTATTCTTCTATTGTTGTCATACTACCAAATTCATCTTTTATAGCTGTTTCATATTTTTTTAATAATTCTATAGGTGTTAGTTTAGTTGTTGTTGATGATGTTCCTTCTATAGGTTTATTAGTTCTTAATACTTTCTTGCTATTTTCAGTTAAATTTGAAAACCATAATTTTACTGATCCTATTAGTGTTCTTTCTATGTATTCTGGTGCATCTGTTATGTTTATATTATTATCTAATAATTGTTTTGTTATATATTCTATCCATAATTGTATTGTTTTTTCTGTATCTATTACATAGTCTAGGTCTAAAAAGTTATAATTCTTATTAACTATTTGTTTTGGTGTCCATTTGTCATATTCATCATATTTTTTAAACTTGCTCTTATAATATATAGGTTTTCTTATTTCTGTTGTTTTAGGTATTATATTTTCGTCTTCTTTTTTATCAAGAGTATTTATTTCTGTGCTTTCCAAGTTTCCTTCATTAATTACTTCTTGTTTTTCATTGATTTCTAAATTTTTTGTATTTGTTAATATTTCTGTATATGTTTCACTATCTTCTGAATCATAATTATCTGTCTCTTCAATATCTATATTATTTATTTCTAATTCTTTGTTTCTTATTTCCAATTTTTTCTTAAATTGATTTATCTCGTTTAGTAATTTTTGTTCTCTATCTTTTTCTTCTTTTTCCTTTTGTCTTTGTTCATATAGATCTTTTAACATTTGTAGTTCTTTTTCTAATTCAGCAATCCTACTATTTTTAGTTTCTTCTATTTTTCGTATTTCTTCCGTAGTTTGTTGTTTTATTTTTTCTATTTCCTTTTTCCTATCTATTTCTTCATTTTCTCTTTCTATTCTTACCATTGCTGTCAATTTATCTTCTAATTTTAATTCTTCTTTTTCTAACATTAGATATAAATGTTCACCTATTTTCTTATATCTTCTTCCTAGATTAGAAAATACTATTTTTATTTTTAATCCTTCATGATTTTCATATATTTTTTAATCTATTATAAATTCTTCTTTGTTCATTTTATTGTGAATAGTTCATGTTGATATATATATTCTAAACTGTCTATTTGTGATTCTAATTTTGATATTTCATCTTTTTGTGTATTTATTGAATTTTCACTAACTCCAGCAAATATATTATAATGTAATCTTTCTATTCTTATTTTTAATTCTTTACGTTTTTCAGAAATAATTTGTTTTAATTCTTTGTATTTCTGCACTTTATTCATTTAAACCATATTTATAATATCTTAGTGGATGTCTAATTTTATCATAATTAGGTGGTATGTGTTTCATTCTAATAGATTTTAAATGGTCTTCTCATAATTAATTCAATAAACATAGATAAATTCTATTCTAACATATCTCTCACTGCTGTACTTTTTAAATAATTGGGCTCTGATACCATTTGTAGGGGGTGCAGATATAGGCGAATAACTAACTTATGAAATAGATTCATTAGAGTCGTCTGGTTGGGAATGTAGTTATACTGAAATTAGTTATGCTGGGATAAGTTATGATGAGATAAGTTATAATGAGATTAGTTATGATGAGATTATTTTTCATTGAGTAGTTGGTTTGTTGTATTCAAAGTAATATGCATGGTATAAATTATAAGAATAAATTAATTGATTACCAAAATACCCTTCATCTTATTTAATTTTTATATATATATATTTCTTTTCAAGCTTTAAATATTTATTCTTAAAAATAAAACTTTCATCTTATTTAGCTTAATTTTTTTGTGTGTGTATATATTCATGATTATATCGTGTGCATTTTGAAAATAAAACTTTTATCTTATTTAGCTTTAATATTTTTGCATGTGCCTTCTCATGATTATGCCGTGTGTGTTTTAAAAAAATCTTACTACATCTTATTTAGTTTGAAATAAAAACTTCCAACTTAAGTTTGTTAAAGTAGAAGAAGATTTGTTGTTTATGTCACTTAATTTAAACACATATCACTCATATAATCTAGAATATTAAAATTCATTTTAATTGATATATACAATATCAATTTTCAAGGGATTAAAAACTATTTAATTTAAAATATGTAATTGAACAAGAGTCGATTGTGAACATGGATCACTCATATAATATAGTGATCAACATTTCAATTCAAATGCTTAACAATGACTTATAACTATGAAATATAGTGATCAACATTTCAATTCAAATGCTTAACAATGACTTATAACTATGACAAGGCCTGTGCTAGTTAATTAAATTTATCTTTGGCTGAAAAATTAGTTATAAGAGGCTAATATGAATTTATGGGTTTGGGGGTAATTTAGGTTGTCGGTAAATATTACTCAATTGAAGATAGGTTAATTAAAACTCTAATAATTTTAATATTTATAAAAATATTGAGGATTAATTCATTACAGATTTCACCTTAAAACAAATAAAATTTAATATTAATCTACATTTTATGCATTTATGAAAAGTTTTTAGTTTATTATTCATCAAATGTTTAACATAAAATGTGAAAAATATTAATATGCATAAAATATTCTTATATTCATTTAACATGTCTACCTATGTTATATAGTTTGTTAGTCATTCAGATGGTCAAATTATAATGTTTATCATTTGTATAAATATAAAATTACTATCTTACTATTTGGTTTACCTATATGGTCATGTCAGTATAATTTATGGATTGCCTAAAGTGGTTGAGTTAGATTGATTGATTAATTAATTATGCACATACATACGTACATAAAGTGGCCCGTGCATGAATATAGGTAGGGGTAATTTTGTCCTTTTATAAATTTATCCCAAGGAGAAATTATGGTGGGATTGTTATCCCACCAATTGAGTGGACAACTTATCCCAATACTATTTATTAGTCCCGGGATAAGTTATCCTGAATATTACCAACTAAACATGCATTAAAACAATTTATTCCAAAATTATTATTTTATCTCAAGATTATTTGCTTTAGTACCTCCCACCAAATAACCCCTTAGTCTCATCTTGATATCTTTTGTCATGAAATAATAGAAGAGAAGCAAGAAAAGTGAAGCACGTATGAGTGAATAATTATGCTCTTATTGAGCTTCATACTTCTTAAACTATCCAGCTAAGGGAGATTTTTGAGAGTACAATAAAACTGGCTTTCATACACATCAAGACTAATAAGAAAAGTAAACACACTACTAGAAAATTGGGATTTCTTTTGGATATTACGTCAAAATTTTAACTCGTCATAAAAAAATTAACAAATACAAGAATCCAACATTATCTTCAGTAGGCAAAAGATAACTAAAAGCCCAACAAATGGTAAACCAACTGCCTTAAATACAAGGAGTCAAAACCAGAGGCTGACTCTCGGCTAAGCTTGCAACTTTGAATGATGTTAAACGTTTGTTATAAGCTCATTCAAATAAGATTTTTTTTTCTTTTTGTAATTGTGGTGTTTGGTCCTTCTTGACGGCACCTTGACTAATTTTACAAGGTATCTGCTACGTCCCATCAACACATAAGACTTGAATTAATGCAAAAAAATCAACTGCTTTTGCACCTCGACAAATTTAACAAACACTTTTAACATCTAACACTAAGGACTGATCATTTTTGACAACTGAAATTGGGAATTACGAAGAGAAGCAAATGGAAGTGATGATAAGCTGTAAGATTGTCTTTTACTTATTTTCCTCTAAAGTAGTCAACATTGGTCACTCTATTACAACTACATACTCGACGTGATTCCACAGGAGAGATCTAAAAAAGATGGGATGTACGTAAATCTTATCCTAATTTCATAGCATAAGAAGTTATTTCCGATATTACACCGAACATTAGACAAATATTTCACAAAACAAAAAGTATAAAAGCTGAGATGAAAATATCAAAGAAAAGAAAAAATATTAACAGCCAAAAAAGTAAAAATAACCAAAAAACTTCTCGTGTTATTCATCTATAAAAAGGCCTATCACTACCGACTAGTACTAATGTACCGTCTTACACTTTTAATCAGTAGCGACCTATTCAAGAACCCAATTTTAATAACAACAAATTGTACCACCCATTAATAAGTAGTACAAAAAAAAAATTGAACGAATGGTCCGAAACATATTGTAACAATCCTTCTTGTAATTTTTAGTTTTTGTTGTGTTTTGACCATTTTGGCCTTTTTCATAGTTGTTATATGCTATTTATGAGTTATGGGGTTGGTTGGCACGGTCTCCGAAGCATTTGATATTGAGCGTATATATACTTCTAAGTGCAAGTTATTGCCTATACTTTTGTCTATTTTGTGAGCTATATTCTATATATATTCATTTGATTGAGTTTACTTTGTGTGTGTGAACTAATAGATATGATTTGTGTTTCAAGTCTAGATTGTTGCATGAAATGAGCTTGATTTGGTGTCAAGACGTTCTTTTTGATGCTTGAAGGCATAAGGAGCAATATGGAAAAGCAAAACGAGCTTAAAAAGTGTTGCAAAGGCATAAACAATTCATGGAACATGTAGCAAATTGAAGAAGCTACACCATAGTGGAAAATTGGCATTTGAAACACAGGAGCGTGCCACGCGATAAGGGCACGACACGGAATTGGCCAAAGAATTGAAAGGCATGAAATAGTGTGCATGCAGATAAGAGAGTGGCACGCGGTAAGGGTGTGGCATGGAAGGGTGCTTTCGTCTGGTTTTCCCTTCTACTATATATACGATACTTGTTTTATTTTATGGACGATTCTTGGACGACTTAAGGTATTGAGAAATGTGCAAGGAGGCTCCAGCTTGGATTTGTATTCTTCTCTTCTCGTTAATTAATTCTTGTAAAACTACATTAATTTGGTGATTGTAAAGTTTATTATGAGTGGCTAATAACCCTTTTTCTAGGGTTGCGACAACTAGCATGAATACTTAGCGTGCGATTAAGTTGGTTTTAAGTTGATTATCATATTTGGATGTTCACATGTTTTTGTAATTACTATTTTATTGAGTTGGGACCTCTAGAATACATTTATATTTTTGTTGTGAGCTCGAAAGGCGGAAATCTAGGTTAGAACATGGAACATATGGAATGGATTTTGTCTTTTAAATGAATTGAAGAGAGGATTGGGATTGGAATATACCTAATTTGCTCTATTTGGTTCAATTACGAGAAGATACACAAATGCGTTTGAATTAGTTCTCATATTCTCGCTTAATAATGTAGTTGTAGGGCTAATTTAGATAGACAATTACAGGCTTAGAAGATCATAATCATGTTATTAACCTCGTGATTCAATAGCCAAGATAGTTAACTTGACCAATGAGATTGGATAGCTTTGTAGAATTGTTCAAATTATCTTGACCCTAGATTCATTCTTATTATTATTTCAGACACTTTATATTCTCGTTATCAATTATTGTTACTTCTATATTTCCAAAGGTGAAACACTATTTTGGTTACAACTTGCACTTATTAGATCTCATTAGTAACTCTAGAATTGATTTTCTTGCAAATACCAAGTCCTTGTGGGATCGATATTCAGCTCGAAAGGGTCACTTTATTACTTGCACGGCCATGTACACTTGTATGTGTGGTAGACCACATAAGTTTTTGGCGCTGTTGTTGAGGAATTCAAAAATTAGTAACTCTCTAATTTTTATTTTTGCTATTTCATTTGATAAGTGTTGACAACTTGGTCTTAGCTACTAAACTTGCAGGTACAGGTTTGAATCTCAAGTAAGCTGGCAAGGAAAAGGGATTTAGTTGAACCATCTCAAACCCGAGAAATGCTTACACTAATTGAGGAGAGAAAAAGCATTTTTCTATCCCATCCCACAATTTTAACAAGGTGAAGCATTCCTACAGTCATGGCTAAAGAGCAACCAGACCGTAGGATAGTGCGTGAAGTGGCAATCCACTGGCAACTAATATTATCTCCGCCATTTGTAGACCAAACCTTGGGGGTAGATTTGATCTTAAGCAGAACATGGTGAAATTATTGCACAGTAGTGGCAATTCATAGGTCTGTCATACGAGGATCCATAGATTTATCTATATAACTTCTTGGAGATCAGTGACACTTTCATTATCGTTTGAGTCTCCACAGATTATATAAGGCTTACACTCTTTCCATTCTCACTATTATGGGAGGCAAAAAAATAGTTGAAGGCAGAACCTTCAAACTCAATCATAACTTGGGATGACCTGGCAAAGAAGTTCCTTATTCGATTATTTCCTTCTAACAAAAATCCAAGGTTGAGGAGTGAGATCCTGAGTTTCAATCAGAAGTCAGATGAGAATCTCTATCATGCATGAGAGATATTCAAGTCTGTTCTTAGAGATTATTTACATCACCAACAGGCCAATGAGGTATTAGCTTATACTTTTGTTAAAGGGCTTTACCATACATAAAAATTTTGCTAAATTCAGCAGTAGGTGTTCAAGCAGTGGAGAAAAGCTATCATGAGCTATATACTCTCCTTAATCGAATTGTACAAGGTAATCCTAAATGGCAGATTGATTTATCCAGAAGTGTGGTGAAGAAGCCTGTAGGTATGATTGAGGTAGATAGTGTCACAACACTGGTTGCTTTGTTGGTATTTTTTTTAGAACCAAATGATGATGCATTTTAGTAAGTTGAGTATAAATAAACCTCAGGCCCAATTTAATGTATTTCAACAATTTCAGACTTGGTGTAAAATTTATGGAGATAGTGTCCACTCTATAGACTTATGCAGGGCAAATCTGAAAGAAGTGAATTTTATGGGCAATGCATAAAAGGGAAATCAAAATTATGGTAATACCTACAACCGCAACTAGCAGAGTTGATCAATTATGAATGGGGCAATAATCAAGCTCAATAACAACAAGTTCAGCAACGATAATTAGGATAACACTCAGATCAGCAATACAAAGGAGACTTTGAAAAATATCCTGGTAAACCAAGAACAAATTGTTGTTGAAATAAGAAAATAACAACAACTCAAAATATCTTGGCAAACCAAAAACAAATGGTTGTTGAAATAAAAAATAACAGAAACTCAGAGAAATATAGAGACACAGTTGGGCCAGTTAACTCAGGTGCAGAACACAATACCTCAAGGAGGTTTACTGAATGATATAGAAAATCCAAAGCTAGTAATGGCAATCACCTTACGGAGTGGTAGAGACCTGATTGACAAACATCCAAAGAAAAATCAAAAGGTACAAACGGAGTTCGTCCTATAGCAATTACATGAGTAATAAGTGAATTCAAGAAGGCTGAAAATTTGGGAAAGTCTAAGTATCCAAAAGCAAAGGCAGCCCAGCATACACCACCATTCCTTTAAATACTTAAAAAGGCCAAAGAAGATGCTTGTTTTAAGAAGTTCTTTGACATGTTCAGAGAACTTCACATTAACCATCCTTTTTTAGATATTTTGTAGGAATGCCTAAGTTTGCTAAGTACTTAAAAAATACGGTGACAAATAAGAAGTTGGATGGCATCAAGATGGTAACACTTTCTGAGAAGTGCAGTTCTATAGTGTTGAGCAAGAAACCCAAAAATCTCAAGGACCCTAGAAGTTTCACCCTTCCCATACAAATTAGTGAAAGGGATGTGTTCCATGCTTTGAGTGATTTAGGGGCAAGCATAAATTTGATTCCCCTATATGTATTTAACACTTTGGGTTTGGGATAACTGAGGTCGTATTTAGTGGTGCTCCAAATGGCAGATAGAACAAGAGTGGTTCTCGAAAGAATCATAGAAGATCATTCTCATTAAGGTTGTTAAGTTCATTCTTCCTCCTGACTTTATTATTTTTGATTATAATGTAGACAACAGGGTACCAATCATACTGGGATATCCATTATTAGTAACTAGAAGAGCATCAATAGATGTGAGAGAGAAAACTCTACAAAATGAGATTGAATGATGAAGAGGTGGTCTTCAGAGTGTACAAAGAACTCAATACACCCTCACACTATAAGATTTGTAAATTATCACAATGATGGAAGTGAATAGTATATGGCGAGGGAGTGCAAACATCTAATTACCTCTTAGGACTCTCCTATAGAGTTGCCTCAATCAAAAATTAAGCTTGAAGTTGAGACACTTGAAAGAGATCCTGAAAAGATAAGTGTAGAAAAGTTTTCAAAGCTTGAGAGTAAACACTTAAGAGTCCATAAAAAAATAATAAGATAGGCTCTGGGTAGGAGATAAAGGATGAGAGACTATGGTTGAAGAGTTGTGATGTGAATCGTGTCGCGATAATAAACCAGGTGCTGCTTGGAGAAAACCCAAGTTAAGGTAGTTATTTTATTTTCTATTGGTTTTCTTTAGTATCACATGTGGTTATTTTTGTTTTGAGTTAACAGGATAACCAAAAGTTTGAGTACTAGAGATCTTATCTAAGGAGCATGGTAAAAATTGAGTGTGGGGTCCTTTAGACCTCTATTAATGGTTATAACTCTTTGAGATATGCCTAAAGGCTTCAAGGAGTATTTCTATCCTTACTTTTAAGTTATACTTTGGTGACAAAGTGAGATTAAAGTGAGATTTTAAGTGTGTGGTTGGGAATCTTCTAATTGTCTAGGGTGAGTGTTGCTATAAGATTTTCATTTTGATTTATTTTCTAGTTTGTGATGAAATTTAAAAAATTATAAAAAAGATTTCATCTTTCTTTAATTCTAGTTTTTATTGGTGTTTGTTGAGTAGAAGCACACTTTATCCACCCCTTGGTTTTCTTCGGTTCTTTTCTGAGGGGGAGCCCTTTGAACCCACTATCCCTTTTAAATTTTTAGAAGTAATTTTAAAATTTTATCATTAGGAATAACTAAGATGGTTTTGCTAGGTGCTATACATGATTACATGATGCAAGTTGGTTTTGTATATGGCATGATATGTAATGAGTTGAATGACTATTTTTGAGACACCTAGGATCATTTATAAGACTCTTGTGCAATATTGGCTTAATTTTGAATTCCTGATATTTCTTGATTGAGAGTCTATAGATATCCTTCTTGATTTGAGCATGTGTCATGTGTAAGTGAGGTTTTTGTATTTTCCTTGTGTATTTTGAAGTCTATAACTTACCCGCTATATTTACAACGTGAAATAGAAAATATTGGGTTTAGGTCATGTTATAGGAATTTCTTTGATAGCTATGTCTTACACCCTCATTATCTACCCTTATAGTATGATCTTAGTTAGCCCTATTGAGAGTTTATCTTATTCTTTTGTATCCTCATATGTAGCTTATCCTATTTCATTCAATTGACTGAAATTTGATCCAAATATCCTAAGTGCTTAGTGAGAAATTAAGATGTCAAGGAGTGTAAAATTGAAGAAGGAAAAAGTTGAAGGAAAAGCCCCAAAATAGTAGCTATTGGTATGTCTAAAAGGTTTATGTGTTGTGGTTAGTAGTAATGTAATAAAAAAATTGATCAAAAGTGCATCATGTGCTTATAGCAATACTCCTTACTAAAGACGGATAGACTATCTTAAAGAGATGGGGGCAAACAAAAGAGAAGTGGGAAGATAAAAGTGGTGATAAATATAATAGTTAGAGAGGAGTTAAGTGTAAAGTGTGATGCATTAGCACTTAAGGAAGATAGTCACTATTACTAGTAGAATAGTTCCTACCCGTCTCTGAGCCTACATTGAATCCCTTAAAGTTCTATTTGATTTTGAGCCTTGATATTTTGATATTAGTGGAGTACTACATAAGTGCAAGCGTATGGTTCATCTTATGTGACATGTCATGAGCTTTGTGAGAGTGAGTGGAATTTGATTCTTACACCCATTTTTGTGTTAAAGTACATATTTGTGAGTGAATATAGGTAACTACTCTCTTATAGTGAGGGTGCGTGTTTAATGATGGATAGGCAACTTGTATATCTCTTGGTTGAGTAATACACATAGGTTTGCCACCTTGGTAGCATCAGTTCTTGAGGCTAGGATGTATTAAATTGTATTCATGAGTTTTTCAATTGTAATATGACATACTTAATGTGGAACTTTTTATTCATGTAATCGTTATAGTTTAAGATTAAGTGTCTTAGTTTAAGTAGTGATGTTAGTTTTCTATGATTGTGCGTAGTGTAAAGCGTTGTTCGAGAAAGAATAAGGCTTTAAGCATGTGGTGGTGATCTTGGGAGTATTTATACATCTATGTGATAGTTATCATACTTTTCTATTTTGTGAGCTACATTACACACACACACACACACACATATATATATATCCATACGATTAAGATTAATTTGTGTGCATAAACTAATGGATACTATTAGTGTTTTGGGTCTAGATTATTACATGAAAAGAGCTTGATTTTGTGTCAAGATTAGGAGCAATATCGGGAAGCAAAACAAGCTGAAAAAGAGTTTAAAAGGCATCTACAATGTATGGGACACGAAGGAAAGTGAAGAAACTACTTAGTGGAAAATTGACATTTGAAACACAAGAGCGTTCCACGCCCACTGATCCACATGATAATGGCGTGGAATGGAGTTATGTAATAATTTGAAAGACACAAAATAGTGTGCATGTGCAATAAGAGTGTGTCATGTTTCTTAGGCCACGCAATAAGGGTGTTGCATGGAGGGGTGTTTTTGTCTAATTTTTCCTTTCTGCTACATATAGGATACTTGTTTTATTTTATGAAGGATTCTTGGATGACTTAAGGGATTGAGAAATACGCAAGGAAGGCTCCAAATATGGTTTTTATTCTTCTCTTTTCATTACTTAATTCTTGTATGAACTATATTAATTTGGTGATTGAAAAGTAGATTATGAGTGGGACTCTCTTTCTAGGGTTGAGGCTATGAACATGAATACTTGTCAATAAATTAAGTTGGTTTAAGTTGATTATCATATTTAGGTGTTCATATGCTCTTGTAATTACTATTCTATTGACTCACGACCTCTAGATTACATTAATATTTCTATTATGAGCCTGGAAGAAGGAACTTTAGATTAGAACGTGAAATATATGGAGTTGGGTTTTGTCTTTTAAATTAATTAACAATAGAATTTACGTTTAGGATATGAATATACCTAATTTTCCCCATTTGATTTAATTATGGGAAGATATACAAATGCATTTAAATTAGTTCTCACATCCCCGTGCAATGATGTAGTCGTGGGGCTTATTATAGATGATTAGAATCTCAAAAGACCATAATCATGTTATTAACTCCGTGAATCAACAACCAAGATAGTTAACTTGACCAACAAGATTGTATAGCTTTGTAGGATTGTTCAAATTGCCTTGGCCCGGGTTCATTCTTATTATTGTTTCAAACACTTCATACTCTCACTATGGATTATTGTTACTTCTAAATTTTCAAAATGCAAACTCTCTTTTTGTGAAAACACACACTTATTTAATCATATTAGTAACTCTAGAGTTGATTTGCTTACTAACACTAAGTTCCCGTGGGATCGATATGTGGATCAAAAAGGCTACTCTATTACTTGCACAACCATATGTACTTGCATGTGTGATAGGACACAACAACGTTTTGGAGTTATTTGACTGAATTTGAGGTTTTAAGTAGCCCTGAAACTAATTAGTTGACTTTGATCAACATTGGATGGCGATTCTATCAGTTTCATTAGATCCAGAATCTCAATTTTGGATTATTACATAATTTGTTGAGGTTTTGAGCCTCTATGTTTAGTTTTGACCTATTAGACATAGCGTAAAGGGTTACTATAGGTTAAATTAATGAAATAAACATTTTCTTGGTAAATTTGATGGTTCCATTGAGCCCAAAATATTAAAATTATCCTAGTAGCATTATTGTTTTATTTTGTAATGTTTTGAAAAAATAACGAGGGTCCATTCGATGGATTTCAAATCATTTTCCTTTAGCACTCTACTAATATTTGGTGCAAAATAAATTTTGTCTTTGTGTTTATGGGTCAACACTTATATTTACAGAGAAGGATTCTTTTGTTCAGTACAATTGTGGTGGAGGACTTCCGATCATAACGGATTAGAATCATAGTCACCAAGAATGCGGGATAGTGGTCGTGTTCATGAAGGTTAAGTGGAGCGGGTTTAGGTTGAATATTCATTGCGCTCGTGATAGAATTTACCACAATTGGGGGAATTCCAGTTTGGGTCAGGACTCAAGCATGGAATGAGGCCCTTGTGCAAAAACATAAATTTATACCTGGAAAGAATTTAAATTTCTTTCTCACTCAAAACCTTATTTTCACCTTTATTAGACTTTGGGAGCTCGATTCTTGGTGATTTCAAAAAGAAATTTCATCAATATTGTATGGGTAAACTCTAAACTCATATTTTTATCATTTCCTATTGGATTCATTTTCAAAATAACTTTAAAACATGGATTTCAAAATAATAATTTTGGGGGTTTTACCTAGTACTAGGAAAATAGCTTTTCTTTGATTCAAGCTTGATATAAACTCATTTTTTGATGGGTTTTCACATTTAGAATCCATGAAGTATGAAAAACTTAACTCTCGAATAAAATTTTGATTTTAGCCTTTTTTATTTGGGATCAATTTTTGAACATTTTTGGATCCAAAATATTGCTAATATGGGTTTGTTAAGACTCTTTTTAATGTGTAAATTACATTTTGTGGATTCGATTAATTCTAAAGCCACGCATAAAGGTACAGTTCTATTTTGAAGGGTTCAGGTTTGTATTTTAAGTTTTTGAAGTATGTTGTGGCTTAAATTTTTTTTGAATTATCTGAGTAGTTAACCATTCATATAAAGAATGCTATTGGTTGGAGATGATATTGTGAGAAATTTATTTTGTGATAGCTATTTTATAATGCTGCCTATGAGGTGGGCCTATTTGAATATTACTGTTGACTTGAGAGGTTATTATTGTGATGCCTGAAAGGAGACATATGTGAATATTATATTTACCTTGAGAGTGACTATTATGGTGATATCCAAGTGGGGTGATTATTATGGTGATATCTAAGTGGGGGTTGATATTAGACATGTTTGAGCATTATTTTCCATCTATCTTTATTGTGATATCCAAGTGAAGGCTTGAATTTATATCATTGATGTCTTATTTGACTATTCATTACTATGGTGCAAACCTGGTTTATATTATGATTTACTGAGATTTGAAAAGATTTCATCTCATATAATACCATCATTGACTTGATTCATTGTATGATATTGTTTGGTTATGAGCATGTATTCTTATTTTATTCATCCATATACATGGAATTGGTACCACAGAGAAATACTAATTTTAAAAGAAAATAAAATGCTTTATAAAACCCCTGATCGAAGATTTTTTTGGCAAGATTGATTGGGATTGTGAAAGTATATGGGTTATGAACCCTTCATGGGTTCTGTCCTGTAAGTTTATACTCAAAAGATGTGTCTGAGGCCATGTAATGACTCACTATCATTATCATCCCACTACATTGGTATTTTATTGTATAACGACAGTTTTATTTATGTGTTTTTCATTTTGTATTTAGCCGTGTCTTATATATTCAAATGTAGTTACGCTTATATAGACATTATTATTAGGAGATACAATTCAAGCCACCATTGGAAACTTTTCTGTATGCAGATGGAAGCCTGCTCATAGTATTCATTATATATTTAGTTCTATACTTTGCTCAGTTGGCCTATAATATATATCAAGTACAAGTGGACCGCACTCACTCCTATGTCTGTGCCCTTTTTGGTGTAGATCCTGGTATGAATATGACCAGTAGATGATTTGTGTTGTGACAGCGCTTCCAAAGTACTAGTGAGATCCCCACCTGTAGTATTATTCCGGTCTCCACATATCCTTTGTCTTTACTTGTATTCAGAGATAGTAATGTAGTATCAATTTTATTACTATAGTAAATGCCTTTTATACTTATGATACCAGGTTATGGGATTCGTTTATATTTTATTCACTTGAGTTGGATTTTATGATTAGTATGGTCTGACTTCATTCTGGAAGTTTCATATTGCCTCATTTATTCTTTTTCACATATTTCATATATATTATGGATTTTTATCTTACATACCAAGGTTGAGTTGGTGTAGGTACCATTATGACCTTGATTTCTAGGTCAAGATATATTTGTATCAGAGTTAGGTTCATCAGACTCATGAGTAAAAGAGCAAGATGTCTAATAGAGTCTCATGGATTGATACATTGATGTCCATATCTATATTTGGGGAGGCTATGTGACATTTTTAAGAAAAGCTTCTTAGATTTGATTTCTTATAATCTATGTCATTCATGCCTAATATTCTAAACTTGTATTCCATTCTTTCGCACGACGGGTGAGGACTAAATCCAGAGTTATTAAGGATGTTGAGCTACGACCCGTTGTTGAAGCTTTAGTAAAAGGGAATGTCACGAACCGAGACTACCCTTAGTCATAACACGGTGCTTGGAACCACAAGTGATCCCAAGCTAACCCATGAACTAGCATACTGTTAAGCAACTGATTTAATATGTATAAAATAGCTGACTTTGTTGTGCGAAAACATAATCATGGCATAATATGAATAAATACAATACTAATAAAGTTTACAATCTGATAAAACTGAGGAAAGAACTCAAATTACATGACTGACTCTGACTGATATCTATGAAGCCTCTACTATACTGACTATAGATAGCAGGGACATGCCTCCAACCACCCTAATCAATATACATGAATAATAAAAATAAAGTACATGAACAACATCAGACTGGAGTCCCCAAAATAAGAGAACTCATCACCTGCTGGCTAGAAACTGCATTTGTCTGATCATGATGTGCAGGCTACAACTGGTACCTATATTCTAAAATAGTTTAGCCACACAGATATATGTCTAGATCGGTACTTCTAGAATATACTAATTAAGCGGGTGTGAATGCAATACGTAAGCGGGGGTGAATGCAATACGTAAAACTGAATAGGTACATAATCTTAAAACATGCATGTTAAGTGAAAGTGGACTCACCAAGAGACTGAAATCAACTAAAATATGAAGTAACTTAAATCATGAGTAACAAATATAATCTGATAAGATGGTGAATCATTACACTTAGTTTCTTAAAACATTACTTTTGTAGAATAAGTAAAACTGAAGCTGGGATACGGTAAAAAATGAATACATGAATATACAAAACCAAACATATATGCACTAAGCTAATCTAATTAACTAAATAACTGATGCATGGGTGATGGAATAATTGAAATCTAAGTAAAGGGATAACTAATGCACATATAATGAGTAGCTGAAATATGAATACAGACTATACATATACGAACACTGAATAGATGGCAACTGAATAATGAATAACTGACATCTGAATACTGATTCTGTAAAACTAAACAATACTTAGTTAAAATAAATTAGCTAAAACTGTGGGGTACTGTGCATATGAGATAAGGACTAACTGAATAATATAAAATAGTTGGGAATGAATGCATAAAAACTATAATATCAGAGAATGCAAGACCAAACATAATCATATTTTTGAAAAAATCTGTAAATTGAAAGACTGAAATCTGATAACTAAATAACTGAGAATCTGTATGATTTGGTCAAGCAAACCTGAACTGAAACTATACTAAATACTGTATTGAGACTGTGGAAGTTATCATCTAACCGACATGCCCCAATATAAGCTAATTGTGGTCCAACCTGTAACCCAGTTGGAATGGTGTCAGTACCGTGCCACGGGTACTAACACTCGCTATGAGTCACCCTATCCTGGCTGGAGTAATTATGAGATATGTGCAAACCCTAAACTAGCAGAAAGACATCTCAAACCTACGTTGACTACGTAGTTATAACTCAGGGATTGCTACAGACATCTCAAACCTACGCTGACTGGTGCATGCACTGATTACTGATAAGCTCAAGTCATAGTATTTCAAAAATAACAGTGCATACAAATTCTGAAGTAATTGTAAGCCTATAAACTAATAATGCTTAATATGTTCATAACAAACTGAGTTTAACAATAAAATCATGAGTTGACTAAATCATTACTTGAAAGGTTTGATATCCTATAACAACACATAGGTATCGGGTGTTCATAACCTGCCAGCACTGAATGACCATAAAGCACGATGTCAACACTTAAAACTGTAGTATGGGAATCATGTTTTAGAAACCCAAAACATGAACATTCTACCAAATATGTGAGAATCCTAAACTTGAACATGAGAATGCTTTAAACATGAGAAAATAGCATGATTACATGACTAAAGTCATAAATTGGGGATTTAACATGAAATTCACTCAAAATAGGACATGAGAAACTGAAATTCATAGCATGAGGAAGTCAAATCTTGCATGGAGTCATGCATGGGCTGAATTTAATTTAAATCACCATTAAAAAAATGAAATTCAATCTTACTTAAACATACAAAATACCATAATGATAGAAAATTCATTCTTTAATTGAAAGAAAAGAGTGTTTGGGCTGCATGGGTGAAAGGGAACCCATGGATGAACTCCCACATACCTTAATTTCTTGATTTGTGAGGAAAGCCTGAATTTTGGGATTTGAATGATGAACTTGTAAAGAAAACCCTATTCTTGATGTTTCTTGAAGATTTTCTTGAACTTGTAAGCTTGACTTCTTGGATTCTTGGGAAGAGAAATCTTGAATTTCTTGTTCTTGGGAAAAAACCCTAACATTATTGTTCTTGAGAGTGGGGAGGATTAATGGCATATAAAACGGATTATAAAAGGCTAATAACGCCTATTTGATTCTTTATTTTGTGGGTTAGGTATGGTTTTAGGTGAGGAAAAGACCAAAATACCCCTAAGAAACTGAATAAAAATTGTTGAATTTCTTTAGTTGATGACTTGGCTGATGGCTTGTCAACTAGTTGATAGCTTATCAGACTAGTCGTCAACTCCTTCAGTGGTTCTGCCTAAGGTTGACGACTCAAGTTGATAGCTTGTCAACTAGTTGACAGTTTGTCAGTCTAGTCATCACCTTGATGACTGCTGGACATACTGAGGTAAAATAGGCATAACTTTCCACTCCGATATCGTATTAAGGTGAAACCAGATGCATTGAAAAGAAAACCTTTTATTTTATATATAGTAGTACACCTAAATCAATATATTCTTGGAGATACACTCATTTAAAGTTGACCCTTGTAGGATTGGATACAAAAACTCAATCAATATAAAGTGTTCTCAACTTGACTTTAATCTAAGTTCTTCCTATGAACATGATTCACATCGAAAACACCATATACACAAGGTAAATGATCATGACACACATATTCACATAGGAATCATGGGATTAGAGTTTATTAACATAGAAATGACGGTTTGAATTCTAGCTTGAAAATATGGGGTGTTACAGGAAAAGACATAAGTAGTGGCTAAGCCAGAGGTAGAGGTCATCCACGAGGAGCGAATTTAGCTATAGAATAACCTGGAGCAGCCTGATAGGAATCAAACTATGGAAACTAAAGATTGATATGAAATGTAAAAAGATAATCGATAATGATAGTAATTAGACACAAGAAGAAGAAGTAATAAGAATAAAAGAGTATATTAAACTCTAATACAGTCAACTACAATCTTAATCAAACACCTAATTGTTATGGTGACCATGAGGGAGATGATCGCCCTTAAAACTAACATTTCTAAACCAAGATTCAACAAAAGTTTACCAATTCTCTCTCTCAATGCAGAAACACTAATTAATAATAAAGAAAAACTAAGAAAATAACCTAATATCCCAAGTATTTATAGTTTAGATCTAATTATTACATATTTAGGGCCCAAAAGTGACCCATTTGCAAGAAAAGTCCCACACAATCAACTTAAGCAGATTTGAAGCAATTGGTGCACATCCCAAGTGCAGTAGGAGTTGTTTGGACCTGCTATTGAAATGCTGGAGTAGGTCCAAGGCATATCCAAAATGCCTTGGATGCATGTCCCTCCCAAGGTGCTTTATAGCCCTATTTTGAATTACCTTGGCTCCTCTAACAATTTTTGACCCCATGTGAGTAAAATCACTATGAAAGGACACCCTTTTAATGGTAAGAAAACTTCTTCAAGTATCCTTCCCCTTCATGAATAATCATTGGATCCTTTGAAACTCTCGGTCTTGGCTTCAAGTAAAAGGCTTAGAGCTAATCCAGATTGTATTATCCTTTCTATGTTGAGAATAATTTAACCTCAAATTCAAGGTGTGATCATCATCTATCATGTAAAAGAGTAAAAGATTGCACATATTAAAGGTATTGTGCCCTTGATATTCTAGAGGAATGCCAATCTTGTAGGCATTATTGTTTATCCTTTCAAGCATCTCAAGGCATCAATTTAGATTTTCTTTGGGTTGTAAACTTATATTTTCGGAGATGCACCCAGACCCAGTTCAAGAACAAGTTGCTTCTTTTCGTTGTTTACTATTTTGTCCACCTCTTAATTCTTCTTCTGAAGGAGAATCCTCACCTTCTCATGCATCTTCTTCATGGATTTTGCCCTCTTATTTCTATCTAAGCTTATCACAACATCACTTGGCAAAGGAGTGAGATCTAAAAGTGTGAGGGGTTTAAAACCATAAATATATTCAAAGAGAATCATACCAATAGTCGAATGGGTAACACGATTATAAGCAAATTTCACTAAAGTTGGGTGGTCCTCCCGTGAGGCTATTTTTCCCTTAAATAAGGTGTGTAACATAGAAACCAAGGTCCCATTTAACACCTCTATTTGACCATCATTTTTTTGGGTGGAAAAACATTGAGATATACAATTTCATGCCAAGCATACCCCACAATAACTTCCTAAAGTTACTAAGTGACTTAGAGTCCCTAACACTAGCAATGGTTTGAGGGATTCTGTATATTTTGACAACATGATCAATAAATAAAGAAGCCACTATAGAAGCATCATCACTTTTATGACATGGAATGAAATGGGATATCTTAGAAAACTAATCCACAACAACAAAAATACTATATCTACCCCTTCTTTTCCTTGGCAAACTCAAAACAAAATCCATAGAGATGTCAAGCCAAGGGTGTTGGGGAGTGGGTAGTGGGGTATACAATCCTTGAGGGATAAGGCAAAAATTTTCACTTCTATAATCCATACATTAGCCAGAAACTATAGAAACATATTGACATATATTGGGCAAATATAATTTTTCCTCTAGGATTCCAAGGGTCTTGTCAATTCTAAAGTGACCCATCAAACCACTATGATGTGCCTCTCTTACAAACATTTATGTCCTTGGGATAGAGGTCAAACAAAATATTCTTCCATTAAATAAGAAACCATCAAACTTGGAGTAGGTGATAGAAACACTATCCCCCTCCCACCTTTCCCTACCCTATGTCTCACAATCTTAGTAGATTTGATAAAATTTGAAGTCCTCTGGGTACAATTCCTTTGGAATCTTAAATCCTATCAACTTAGAAGACAATGTAGAGATTAGCACATGTTTCCTAAAAAATATGTTGGCTACACATTTTTCTTTCCCTTTTTGTATTGAATTACATAAGGGAAAGTCTCTAGGAATTACATAAGGAAAAGTCACGAACTCCTTGGCCCGCAAAAAATATTAGAATTACCAAATTCTTTAAACAAAGCGTATAACTTTAGATCATAAGTGGAATAATTTAGAGTTTCGTCCTTAAAATTTTCAATAAAATAAGAAATAGGTTTATGATTTTGTATTAAGATGGCATCTATGAATACCTTACTTGCATCACATTCAATTTCAAGCATCTTATTAAAATTAGGTAACTGCAACAAGGGAGTAGAGCTAAGCATAGCCTTCAAATCTTTAAATACATTGGCTTGCTCATCACCCCATTTAAAAGATTTGTACTTATGGATCACCTCGGTTAAGGTAGCGGTGATGGAACTAAATTCTTTAACAAATTATCTATAAAAACTTGCCAACCCATGGAAGGTTCTTACTTCACTAATGGATTTTAGAGTTAGCCAAGTCTTGATAGTGTCTATCTTAGATCCATCCACCTTGACTCCTCTTGAGATTACAACAAATCCCAAGAATACTACTTCATTCACACCAAAAAAGCACTTTTTGAGATTAGCATATAATTTTTCTTTTATAAGAACTTCAAACACACCTTTGAAATGTAAAACATGCTCTTCAAGGGATTTGCTATAAACAAAGACATCATCAAAATATACCACAACAAATTTTCAATAAACAATTTCATCACATGGTTCATCAATCGCATAAAAGTACTAAGAGCACTAGTGAGGCCAAAAGGCATGACCAACCATTCATATAGACCAAACTTGGTCTTAAATACAGTCTTCCACTCATCACTCAGTTGTATACGAATTTGGTGGTACCCACTCATAAGATCTATCTTCGAAAACATACATGAACCACTCAATGCATCAATCATATCATCCAAATAGTAAATTAAGTAGAAATACTTTACTATTATTTTATTAATGGCTTGGCAATCAACATACATACTCTATGACCCATCTTTATTTGGAACTAGCAACACCAGGATAGCACATGAACTCATGCTTTTTTTGATATATTCTTTGTTGAGGAGTTCCAAAACTTGCCTTTAGAGTTCCTTTGTGTCCATTGAATTACTTCGATAAGATAGTTTTTTGGATATTTGAGAACCTGACATAGTGTCCATTGAAATACTTCGATAAGCTAGTTTGTTGGATATTTGAGAACCTGACATACAATCAATTTGATGTCTAATTCCCCAAAGTGAAGGTAATCCTTAGGGTTGCTACTTTGGGAATACATCATAAAATTCCTATAAGATAAGAGAAATAGAATGTGGAATAGGAGAAGTTGAGTGGTTAGAATGAAAAACATGGGCTAGGAGGAGCATGGGTTCCTCCTTGTCATATTCTTTGAAATATCCTTGTTCCTAGCCAACATCACTAAGGGACTCTTTTCCTTTCAACTTCATATCCTTTTTTTCTTCATCCTTCTCCTTCATTTGGTCATTTTTCTCACCATGTTTCTTACCATTCTCTTTTAATTATCAATTTTTAGTGAGCTTCATTAACTTGAGTGGGTAAAAGTGGATGAAGAGTGAATTTACAAACATTTAACTCAATAGAATATTGATTGGTCCTTTTATTGTGCTTGGTTTAACGATCATATTCCTATGGCCTTCAAAGAAAGAGATTACTAGATTACATGGGTATCACATCATAATTTACCGCAACATGATAATTCCTGACCTTGAACTGAATCACCACTTGCCTAGTCACATTAAACTCTCCACAATAATTTAACCATTAAAGCTTGTATGGTATGACAGGTTTAATTGTAGGAAACTTTAAATATTCAACCATGGTAGCACTAGCCACATTAGCATAACTCACACTACCAATGATCAAACAATACACTTTGTCCTAGATAAGGCATTTATTATGGAATAGATTTTCCCTTTGACTAAGATAATTTTTTTCCTTACTAATCATTGCATGCCTCACAATAAATTTAGGAACCTAAAACACTCTGTCTTGAGGCCAAGCATATTTATTAGCTTTCTCTACATGCTCATCTTCTTTGAACCTCACTCTATCTTGGTTTTTTTCATTATTCTCATCTTCCAATCCCATCTCTTCTCCAAGATAATACAACTTTCCTTCCCAAATAATCATATTTCTCTAGTTGGTATATTTACTTGCTTTATATCCCCATCCTTGGCAATTAAAACATTGAAACCCATTAGGTTTGGGAGTAGGATAATAATGACCCTCCAGGTTTTTCCTTAATTTGCATGTATTTCCAGTATTTTGAGCCTTCCTCCAATGGATACAGGTCATTAATGACTTGCCAGAACTTCCGGTTAGGTGATTGCATAGTTCCTTTGAATTTTAGGCTCACTTCTATATTTTGGAGCGTTCGATATTTACGATTTGTTATAGATCAAAACTCCTAGTAGATGACCTTAGATAAGAATTTCAATAGCACCATTAGCTCTAGAACATTGATGTTAGACTAGGGTTACTCTTGGTTTGGGTCCCAAGGCACTTGGGCTCATTATAACCTATTGGTCAGAAAATTAAGAAATTAGAGATTAGGTGTGGGGCTCATATTTTATTGAAATAACCTCAGATAGAAATTTTGACTGCATTGTTAGTTTGAAACATTGAATTTGGTGTGGTTGCATAGTTCATTTGTGTATATAATATTCCTAATATATTTCGAGGGCTTGGGAAAAACTTGGAAGATTTTCCAAGATTCTACTATAATTTGGTGTCATTGTTATCGTAAGCTAAAGGCAATGATAGCGATGGCCTAGGCAGAAAAATTGGTGCGATAAAAGAAAAAAACATCACAATTTTGACTTGTGTGGCATAACACAACTAGTGTGATTGTGGTGCATGTGTACGATAGAGATAAGTTGACCAGTCATAAAATAGTACAATCATGGAGGTCAGGGTCATAATAGCCACTCCCGAGTACCTGGTATGGGTATAAATAGGCCCCTTAAGTCATAAAATTAGCAATTCTCCACCCATTTATTGAGATCTCAAACCATAAAGAGTGAGATTAAGTGGGGTTAAATCTTGTAGATGATTTGGGAGCTTCGTTAACAATGATTCCGTAATTTCCCTTCAAATTCATGGTAAGATTCCTTCGATTTTTTGATAAATACTTAGAAAATAGGTATTTCAATTCCTAAACCTTAATGGTTGATTTGAGACCCAATTTGTGCTATATTTATAGTCAACTTTGAACACAACTTCCTTATCCTTAAGATACCTCATGACGAGTTCAATTTTGGATTTCATTTACGGACACCGCAGGCTCGTTCTTGACCTAAAATTGACCCAACCTATTATATGCCAATATGGGTCTTACTTGATTCCTAGTGACACATAGATTACAATTTTGATAGCGTAGAAGCAATTTGGGATCATGGAGTGAAGACGAATATTTGATAAATAGTTCAACGATTTGCGGTTCCTCATCAAGGTAGGCTTTTATCTATTTTTCTTCACAAGATGATGTGTTTTATATATTACATATGAATGTGAATTTTATGATTGATAATAGGTAGAACACCATGACTTAGCCTTGATTATTGAGGTTTGGAGATTTGATGAGTAATTTGACCTGTAAGGTAAAATGCTTATTGCACTTTTAGGATCCTATTTCTTTCTTCAAAGATTGAGAAAATTCATAGAATGATTATGATATTATGCTATATTTTGAATTCAGCTTAAGTGTTGGAAGCGTGATTAGTATGAATATTCTTATGTGGACTATTTAGCATTGAAACCGTAATTTAGGTAGAGTTGACTTAATTTCTCATGTTCTAGGTGAAATTCCTATCTTAGGTCTAATTATGGCTCATGTACCATCTAGAAGTCAATTTAGATACTTTAGTCTAGTCTAGGATAGAAATTGCCTAACTATGGAATTTGAGGATTAAAAGTGGGTTCCTCCGGCCCACCTTAGGCCAAGACTTGTGTTAGACATTGTGGACTTATTTACATATATTAGACATAGTTGAGACTATTGACACTTTAGTATAAGGTTATTTCATGACTTGGTGAATGATGATGACTTTCTCGAATTATGATTAATGGCTTATAGCTATAATATGGCTTTGAAACTTGATTTATGATGTGGTCCATCAACATGCTTAATAATATAGACATAGACATGGTTATAATATATGGCCTATAGATATGAGATTCCTTATAGATGTGATATGCCTCATAGTTATGATATATGGCCTATAGATATGAGATTCCTTATAGGTAAAATATACATTATAAATATTATTTATGGCCTATAGATATGAAATACCTTATAGATATGAGATGTCTCACAGATGTGAGATGTCTTATTGATATATTATGCCTCCTAGATGTGAGATTACTCATAGATATACTATAGCTTATAAATATGATATGACTTATGGGTATGATTACTGATATGGGTTTCAGATATGTATATTGGCCTAAGTCTGTGATTATGCTATTGTAATTATTACAAACATATTATTGGGCCCAAGGCGATGATTATGATATTTTTTAGATTTCGAGAAATGGTTATTCCTTGAAAAGGAAGTGGATATAGTTTGTAAATGTGGGAATGTTTATGATTACATTATTTGAATACTGATGATTGCATGTACAGATTCGGTATATTCATGATTATTAATTATAAAAAATACTATGATTCCAAGTAAAATATGATTTTACTACTGCTTTCCCAAAAATAAATTAAATCCTACTTTTCACTTTAAAATAGATTTATTCATAAGGAGAATCTTACCATCTTAATGGATGACCTATGTGTAATGAGATTGAAAATAATGTTTTAAATATTTGACTGAGGCAGATTTTGGTCTAAGATTTAATACTATTATTTACTATGGTCGTGAGAGATTCCAATCCTTTCTATGCCTTTATGATTATTTAGTCCCAAAGTTTACCCCGGGTAATGATTTATGAGTTTTACACTTCTTTTAGCCACGACTTAAGTCATACACCTATTGGGTAAGACCCAATGATATATTATAGTATTAATATTATATATATGTGTGTGTTGATGATATGCTTATATACTCGGCAACGTCGAAGGATAATTACAATGATATGCTTATATACCCGACAAGGATGGAGGATGGTTAGTGATGACATGCTTATATACCCGACTTGATTTTAAAGGATGATTATGATGTTGATTATATATACCTAATTTAATTTCGAAGGATGATCATGATGTTGATTATATATAAACCCAACTTGATTCTGAAGGAAGATTATGATGATGATGGTTATGATGGTGATGATTATGATATTGATTATAATTAGCGGTTTGATTCTGAATATACATTATGGTACTTAGATCAGTTATGGATTGTGGATTCTGTTACACTCATCCTTGTGCATTGCCTATCACCAGTATGTGCCTATGTTTATCAGCTTTATGGGGGTTGCATAGGTATGGGTGATGAGTATGACTTGTGGTCTGTTGTATATTTATTTAACCTTCTAAGCCTGGGCGGTGGGGGTTCATGAAAGTCTCAATTAGGTATTGGTTGTTTGGGATAGCCGATTACTCCCATTGTCGTTGCTATTACAATTCTTTTTATTGTTGTGATCATTGTTATGGCTAATTTGTGGTGGTTTGGTTAATGATATGGTATTGAGATTTAAGGTGTGATTCTATCTCTTTTACCTTATGATTATATTATTATGCATGATTATCTCATAAGTAGACAGATGGATTAGAAACCCTGAGTATACTAGTACTAGTTCCTGCTATTATTATAAGGTCTTAAGATGCTAGTCTAATGTTTTAAGTTGTATTTGGAATTGACCCTGTTTATACATATATACCTATATACATATATATATGTGTGTGTGTGTGTGTGTGTGTGTATGTGTATATGTTTGCTTGTGTGTGTGTAGCTATGGTATTATCATATATCCCTCTTTTCCTTCAGTTATTAAGATTGTATATGCTATATTATGTTTGTATGATGATCAAATGACCCAAGGGACCAAGTCCCTGGGTGTTCATTGAAATATATAGCTGTCACATGGCCTGCACAGTATTGTCATCTAGTATAACAAACTACGCAGGTGGGATGTGTACCAGCCAGGACACTTGGCCCAATCAGATTTCTACCCTAATCACTATTCCACTATAAAAGGAAAAGAATTCTTCCAAATTAGAGAATTTTTACAATCCTGAATATTCAAAGAGCGACAGAGATAAAAACTCAATTTTGCAACACTGCTCAAGTTCTATTCTTTGTATGATAAGAGAGTGTGTGAGTTCTTGAGTTGAGTCTTGGTTTGTAATTGAATTACTCATGTTGTAAGAGTAATGTTTTCTTTGTTTTATTGAAGAATGCTTAGGTAGAGTTACCTGGGTTCAATATTGGTTAGAGTTAATTATTATAGAGGTGTGTTCTTAGTAGAGTTGTCAAGCTAAGCTTCTAGTAGAGTTATTACAAGTAGGTGAAGCCTAGAGTTAGGTGTGTTCTTGGTAGATTGCTAAGGTAGGCTTGTAGAAGAGTTATTACAAGTAGGTGGATCCTAGAGTTAGGTTCAAATCAAATCTGTAATCAAGAGGTTGATTATAGTGGATTGTTGAAGTACTTGTGAGTGAAAGCCAGGGTTTTTCTTCCCTTGATCAAGGAGGTTTCCATGTTAAATCTTTGTGTTTTCAAATTCCTACAAAGTTTTAGTTTTTAACAGCCTTTTAGTGTTATTTCCTATGATTGACTTTCAGGGACCTGGTCCCTTATAGTATGGTGCAACCCTCCCATGTTCCAACAATTAGTATCAGAGCAAGAATACTCTAAAAGGTTAACACCTAGAGTGATTTAGATATCATGAATGCTCCAATTAATCTGGAATAAGGGCAATCTACCACAAGACCACCTAGATTTAATAGCTTGTTCTATGGGCGGTGGAAAACAAGGATGTATGACATCATTATGGCTATGGATAGTAAGATGATAGATGTAGTTCTTGATGGTCCTTACGTATCAGTAAGAGAGGTCAAAGAAGTATACATAACTAGAATGGTTATAAGAAGTAGGAGAGAGTATGATGATAAAGATAGAAGGAAAGTTGAGACATTATAAGGCTAAGAAACTGCTAGTGTATGGCATAGAGCCTGATGAGTACAACAAGATTTCTGCATGTGATAATGCTAAAGAAATCTAGGATTGTTTAAAGACTGCTGATGAAGGAACCACTACTGTGAAGGATTCAAAAGTTGATATGCTAACTACTCAGTATAAAGCCTTCATCGTGAAAGAAGGAGAAACTATCCACAAGATGCATACAAGATTTAGTTCAATCACCAATGAGTTACAAACAAGACTGTAGGCAGTGGAGGATGAAGAAGTTACTTTTGATTCCTTTTTTTCTCTCATGGAAGACACTGAAGATGAATAATAAAATAAGGTAACTCTTTATGAAATTAAAGAAAACCTAGAAAACTACTCTGCTAGAAAGATAAAAAATCTTGCTAATGTGTTGATTGATTTTATATATGAAATGACTGCTGAGAAAAAGCTTTAGAAAAGAAAGTAGAGAATCAGTAGCTTGAACTAATTGCTTTAACTCTCCAGATATCTGAAACTGAGGAACAAGTTACTATGTTGAAATTTAAAAATTTGATTCCAGCGAGTCAACTAGATAAAGTAGATGATGTTTATGATACAGAAAATACTCTAGAAGAAAAAGTAGAAGATCAGGATCTTGAATTAATTGCATTAACTCTCTTGATATCTGAAACTGAGGAACAGGTTGCTAAGTTGATATCTGAAAATCTGAGTCTAGTGAATCTATTAGAGAAAGTATATGCTTCTGATAATAAAGGGAAGAAAGAAGCTTCAAAGCTTAAAATTGAGCCTGAAGAAAAATTGAGGGATTCTCGAAAGGATCTCATGACTGCACTCTATAGGAATAATGAATTAGAAAAGGACCTGGTCCGTTTAAGAGAAGCTCTAAAATATTTTCTTATATAACTAGTTAGAGTGTTAATAGTAGTAAAGGGCATATATATCAACATCAAACCCAATCACTTGCGTCTTAATAGAAACGTGTTCTTGGTATTAGAAGTAAGGTTCAAAAACCTTTATGCACTCATTATGAAAGAGATGGTCACAAGTAGTAAAACTGTCAAAGTTAGATTAGAGCTAGAATGAATAGTGTCAGATATATCCAACAAGGGAATACCTATCTTAAAGGTTCCAAACATTTGAAGAATGTGAAGAAGATCTCATTACCTAGATGGGCAAAAAAGGATTTGATCACACCTCTGTCCTCCTACTGGGAACTCAAAGTCAAGTGGGTTCCCAAATCTAACAAATTATTTTGTTTGCAGGATGGAGAAAGGGATTATAGTTAGAACAGGTTCATTGATAATAGATATTCAAAGAATGACTAGGAGGTTTGATTGTATTCTCTCTCTCTCAAGGAACTTCAATTGTAACGCCCCAAGGTCCCATCCCAAGATGACATACGAAACTTAAGGCCACACGCGGCCTCAAGCTAACCCTCTGAGCTTGTCATCACTTCTATAACTCACTATGACAATAATCAAGCATAATAAGGAAGAATAATCATGTCATGAACATGCTGAAATATGAAGAAATACTATCCTGAACAATCAACATACCAAAGTTCTATACATACTGGTACTCTAGTCTGACAAAGCTTCTACTGCATAAGCCTGAGAAGCCATTGGGACAGATCCCCAACTGACTCATATTGAACTGGAAATAAACCACCATCTACTATCAATACAAAAATTAGGGATATAGGTCCCGGAACCATGAGGACTCACCAACTATATGAATGTAGATGGAGGTACTCAAAGATCACTGTCGCTGCTGAAACTGAGCACCTGAACCTATATCACGAGAAAATGTAGAACACAGAAGAGCATGGGAATCAGTACTTGGGAATATACTGAGTATGTGGGGGTGCAGGCAACATTTAAATGATATCATATATGTATAAGAAAATCATGCATGCTGATAATAATGACTCTCATCGCTTGAGTTACCTGAAACATATTTTCCATTAATCATTAATAATAACACATGCTTCATAAATCTCATAAACCATTGGACTCAACTCAAACTCTTTGACTCATGACTTAGAGTAACTTAGTAACTCATGGAACTTGGACTATTATGGACTTGGGAGTTTCTTATAACCGACATAAACCACGTGAGCTTACATGGACTCCAACGTCTTGCCCACGTTGGGGAGAACTGTTCTATCCTTGCCATCCGAGTAGAACCTTAAATTTAGTGATCACTATCTTGGCCTTTGGCCCTTAATCTTAATCCTACGGTGGCACGTAGTTCTGGGAAAGTAGGATGTGCTGAACCCACACTTCCCGCTCGGTGCTAAATAATACTCCCAGACTTAAGCTCAGAACGCATTAGGAAATCCATCTTAATCAACTCAAGGGTCAATCATGAGGACCAAAATATAAATATATATCTTATTTGTAAATTATAATCAACTTGTGGATTCCTAACTCGACTCAATCTCAAAATAATCTTTCTCATCATCAAGTACACTTGCTTATCAAATCATATCAAGTATCAAAATCTTCAAGAAAACATCGTAGAACTCGTTCTTGACTCTCAAGCTCAATATCCATATATATTCAATAGACAAACTTCTCATAGAAAAACATAAATCATGACACTTATCATAAATCACTTAGAAATCATCATTTCATGATAACAATATACAATTCATGGCATAAATTCTTAATTTAAGAAATAAGATAATGAAGTAGTCATATATGTCAATCTTGTATAGCTCAAATCTCATAAATGCTTGATAATTTAATTTGGGTGTGAACCCACTTTGCAAAAATCATGAAATTCAATAGAAATTAAATCTTTGGACACAAGAACGAAAGAAATGTTCTTGTTCAAAACCCCACATACCTTAATCGTTGACGAACTTTAGTGCTTGAGACTTTATCCACACTTGAAAGAAATAATTCTTGAAGCCCACACTATGAGGAACTTAGTTCTTGAAGAAATTTTGAAGATTTATGAATGATTCTTGGAAGATTTATGTTCTTGATAAAACCCTAGAAATATTATCTCAAGAGAATTGGAAGAGAGAATGATGAAATTAGGGTTTGGATGAGGATTCTTATATATATAGAGGCCTCCAAAATATGGGAAAAGACCAAAATACCCTTGCAAAAATGTCTCTAAATTGCTGAAAAAAATAGCTGACGACATCCGTGATAAGCCGTCAGGCCCGTGATAGTCCGTCATGAATTGTCATCACAAAAGGGTGGATTGTGTGACTTTCTGCCTTGAGGTGACGACATTTTGTGACGGGCCGTCAGGCTTGTGACAAGTCATCACAAAAGGTTGGCACGGATTTTCCAGGCTGACACGCTGGATTAAAATAAGCATAACTCTTTGCTCCGATATCAGATTTTGATGAAATGGGTATCATTGGAAAGATAATTCAATTATCTATATCTTTGTAGGTCATGAGATCAATAATTCATAGTACAACGGTAGATATACTCATTTAAAGTTGACTATGCCAAAATCCTTCTCAAGAATTCAATCGGTAAAGAATTGTTTGATTCGCCCAATTGTTAGGACATCTTTAAAGCCTTAATACACATCACACTTGACCAGAAAACAACCAAAACACTATAATTTATTTCTTATAAGATTGATTCATGGTTTCACTATTGGTTAGAGTCTCGGGGTATTACAATATCTCCCCCTTGGAAATATTCATCCTTGAATGTTGCTAGATAAACCGAAAACAAGAGAAAATGAGGACATATATCTGGAACGACTCACTAAAAGGGGCTTATTTCACTCTAAACTTTTGAGTACTTCACAAAATGCACTAATCATAGAGAGAATAACCATATAGCTGAATACACTGGATTAGAAGGAAATTGAATTAGGGAAGAATAGTACCTTTGGCTTGATTTGAACTCACGGAGAAGAGATGGGGGTATCTGGATCGCATATCTCTTTCTACTTCCCAAGTAGCACCCTCAACTGATTGATTTCGCCACAGAACTTTAACCAAGGGAACTTTCTTATTTCTTAGTCTATGAACTTGACAATCTAGGATTTCAACTGGAACTTCATCATATGAAAGGCTATCCTGAACATCAAAATTTTTTGATGGATCAACAACGAAAGAATCACTAATGTGCTTTTTGAGCATTGAAATATGAAAGACAGGATGGACAGTTGACAACTCGGCAGGCAACTCAATCATGTAAGCTGCTTTCCCAACATGATTCAAAACTCTATAAAGGCCAACGTATCAGGGACTAAGCTTCTTTTTCTTACCAAATCTTTTCACCCCCTTCATGGGTGAAAACTTTAAGTACAACAAATCGTTAACCTTAAACTCAAGAGATTTTCTTCTCACATCTGTATATGACTTCTGATAACTCTAGGCTGTCTTTAACCTTTCCCGAATCAGCTTAACTTTCTCCATAGCCTCAAACACAGCATCAGGTCCACTCACAGTGGCTTCACCCACTTCAAACCAAACTATGGGTGATCTACATCGCCTTCCGTATAAATCCTCAAATGGAGCCATTCCAATGCTTGTATGAAAACTGTAATTGTAAGCAAATTCAATCAATGGCAAATATTCATCCCAACTTCCTTTGAAATCAAGAACACATGCCCTCAACATATCCTCCAAGGTATGGATGGTCCTCTCAGCCTGACCATCGGTCTATGGATGAAAAGAGCAGCTAAGATAAACTTGGGTACTGAGACCCTTCTGAAAAGCCCTCCAAAAAAGAGAAGTAAATTGACTACCCCTGTCAGAGATAATATACAAAGTATAGCTTAGCATAGTCCTCAGCGGTGAAAGATATATGCACTGGCAAGAAATTCACGGACTTAGTCAACCTGTCTACAATGACCCAAATCGAATCATGATGACGTCGAGAATGAGGTAAACCAGTCATAAAATCCATATTTACTACCTCCCACTTCCAAGTAGGAATACTGAATTCTTGCATCATTCCACCGGGTCTTTGGTGTTCTATCTTAACCTGTTGGCAAGTTGTACACTTCTCTACAAATTTTGCTATATCATTTTTCATACCATTCCACCAATAGATTTCTCGCAAATTGTCATATATCTTGGTAGCACCGGGATGAATAGAATATCACACGCCATGTGCTTCAGCCATAATTCTCTACCACAAATCTTCAACATCAGGCACACATAATCTATTCTAAAATCTCAATACAATATCTCCCCCTTAGGAGAAAATCTCCACCTTTTGGTCTTTAATTGACTCCTTCAGTCTGACCAAACTAGGATCCATATCTTGCTTCTCCTTTACTTCCAAAACTAGAGAAGACTCGAAGCTACTCTGGACCCAAACATTACCCTCAGCTGAATCAAGCAATCTAACTCCCAACCTAGCCAGACGATGCACCTCATGAGCTAACTCCTTCCTATCTTCCTCGAACTGTGCTACACTACCCATAGACGACCTGCTAAGGGCATATGCCAGAACATTGGCCTTGCCCGGGTGATACAACACATTCATATCATGGTTCTTTAACAATTATAACCATCACCTTTGATGAAGATTCAACTCTCTCTGAGTAAACACATACTGCAAACTCTTGTGATCCGTAAAGATATCAACATGAACACCGTACAAATAGTGTCTCCAGATTTTCAAGGTAAAGACCACTACAGCTAAATCGAGGTCATGGGTCGAGTAATTCTTCTCATGCGGTTTCAACTATCTGGAGGCATAGGCTATAACCTTACCTTTTTGCATCAACACGCAACCCAACCCAACTCTAGAAGCATCACAGTACACCACAAAATCATCTACACCATTTGAAAGGGTCAACATAGGGGCGGAAGTGAGTCGAGTCTTCAACTCCTAAAAACTCCTCTCACAAGAATCAGACCATAGGAATTTAACTTTCTTTTAGGCCAACCGAGTCAAAGAAGATGCAATGGAAGAGAAACCCTCAACAAAACAATGGTAGTAACCAGCTAGACCCAAGAAACTCCTAATATTAGATGGGGAAATAGGTCTAGGCCAATTTTTCACATCTTCTATCTTTTGAGAATCAAGCCAAATACCTTCAGAAGAAACAATATGACCCAAAAAAGCAACTGACCTTAGAAAAAATTCGTACGTGCTAAATTTGGAAAATAGTTGATGATCTTTAAGGGTTTCCAAGACTATTTGAAGATGATCTGCATGATCGTTCTCACTTGGGAGTATACAAGAATATCATCTATGAACACAATAACAAACATATCGAAGTACTGTCTGAACACCTAATTCATGAGATCTATAAAAGTTGCTGGGGCATTTGTTAGCCTAAATGACATGACCAGGAACTCAAAATGACCATATTGGATGTGAAACGCTGTCTTTGAAATATTACACTCCCTAACTTTAAGCTAGTGATAACCGGATCTCAAATCTATTTTTGAGAAATAGTTGGCACCTTGCAGCTGATCAAACAGGTCATCAATTCTAGGAAGAGGGTACTTATTCTTGACTGTGACCTTGTTAAGCTGACGATAGTCAATGCTCATCCGCAATAAACAATCTTTTTTTTACACAAACAGAATGCGTGCACCCCAAGGAGATACACTAGGCCTTATGAAACCCTTTTTTAGAAGATCTTTGAGTTGCTCTTTCAACTCCTTAAGTTCTGCGGGGTTCATATGATATAGAGGAATAGAAATAGGCTGCATATCGGGGAAAATATCAATCCTGAATTCTATCTCTTTATCGGGAGGTACCCCTGGGAGATCTTCCAAAAAAAATCACAAAACTTATTAACAATGCTGATTGACTGAATGATCGGAGTGTCGAACTTAGTATCTTTAACTCGAACCAAATGATAGATGCAACCCTTGGATATTAATTTCCTAGCTTTAAGATAGGATATGAAATGACTTTTGGGAGATACAGAATTTTTGAACTACTCAAAGAATGGCTCATTGGGAAACTTAAACTTTACTACACGGCTATGACTGTCTATAGATGCATAACAAGAGTGAAGTCAATCCATACCCAGAACAATATCAAAATAAACCATGTCTAGCTCAATCAAATCTGCAAACATGACTCTGTGAAGGACAGTGATAGGACATTTCTTATATACTTGCATAGCAACAACAGGTTCACCTACTGGAGTAGAAAATAGAAAAGGCTCAGGAATCTTTTTAGCATTGATCTCAAAGTTCACAACTACTAACGGAGTCACATAAACATCAAAATGAAATACACAGAGCATACCAGTAATAACATCTAGTGAATCCTCCTGCTCCTAGTGGGGTGGTATAGAATAAAAGTGATTTTAGCACTGACCACCGACAGTACTAGATGAGGCACCCTGAGGAGGAGTAGGACGAACTAAAGGGGATAGAACACTAATAGCCTAACTTTGTGAATGAACATCACAGCTCCCCTATCTAGAATATGGACAAACTCTGAGTCTATGGTCCAACTTGCTATAACCAAAAAAACCGCTCTACTCAGCCATACACTCTCCGGGATGTGTCCTACCATATTTAGCACATGGGGGATGGTTAGGTCTATTACTCACACTGCCCTGAGACCTGGACACAGTAGGTCTATTACCCTACTCCTGCCTAACTCTGGATGCGGGAGCACTAGATAATAATAGTGCTGGCATAAAAGAATGGCTCTAAAGCTGAGGGCAGATCCCTCCAGAAAATCTACTCTGACTATACCCCTGCTGCTCTGATCTAACTCTCTTGTTCCCTCGTTCTCTCTCTCTATTTTACCTTGGCTGCTTCAATCTGCTGAGCATATATCATTAATCTAGAAAGAAATATGTCCCTATTGAGCATTGCGGACCTACACTCTTTCACAATGTAACTCAATACGCTAGTAAAAAACGTACTCATACTAGTCCTGGAATCAGCCATCATACTAGGAGCATACTTAGACAACTAGTTAAATTTAAGACAATACTCCTTAACTATTATGGAGCCTTATCTCAAGTTCATAAATTCTTCTAGTTTCACTTTCCTCAGCGCCAAGGGAAAGAATCGGTCTAACAATGCATCCTAGAACAACTACCAAGTCATGGGAGCGACATCCTCCCCTATACTCTTCCTCCATATCTCCACCCAATCATAAGCAACATCTTTGAAGCGATAAGAAGCTAGATCCACACTTTATTCCTCTGTCATATGCATAATTTGGGTTATTTTTTTCACCTTATCAAGATACATCTGTGGGTCCTCACCTACCTTTGACCCATAAAACTCTGGTACATTCATCCACATAAAATCACAAACCCAAGTTGCCACTGAATTACCTTCTTGCGGATGTGGGACTGCGGCCTGAACATTGGCCTGAGCATTGGCGGTAACTGCCTGGGCTAGTGTCTGACAAGCTGCCTAGAATTTGGCATGAGTCACCGTCTCATTTAAAAGATTAATAGGTTAAGGTCGTTCATTGTTTTTGCAAGCTCTACAAGAAGGCATTTTCTGTCATAAGAGAGCATAAATTAATAGCAGAGAGAAATAGTCATAGGCACGATAGACTTTTGAAAGAAAGAAATGATTTTTCCTAAAATATCCTGTAGCCTCTTGCTCATAGATGTGGTGTGCTACACACTGATGAACAAGACTCTACGTAACTCAGCTTGTCAGACTCCCTAAGACTCTTTACACCTTAGGCTCTGATACCAAGCTTGTAACGCCCCAAGGTCCCATCCTAAGATTTCACACGGAGCTTAAGGCCATACGCGGCCTTAAGCTAACCCTCTGAGCCTATCATCACTTCTATAACTCACTATGACAATTATCAAGCTGTAATAAGAAAGAATAATCATGTCATGAACATACTGGAATATGAATAAATAATATCCTAAACAATTAAAATACCAAGTTCTGTACATATTGGTACTCTAGTCTTACAAAGCCTCTACTACATAAGCCTTAGGAGCCATTGGGACAGATTCCTAACTGACTCATACTAAACTGGAAATAAACCACCATCTACTATCAAGATAAAAATTAGGGATATAATTTCTCAGACCATGAGGATTCACCAATAGTACGAATGTAGATAGAGGTACTCAAAGATCATTGTCGCTGCTGAGACTAAGCACCTAAACCTATATCACGAGAAAATATAGAACACAAAAGAGTGTGGGAATTAGTACTTGCAAATGTAATGAGTATGTGGGGGTGCAGGCAACATTTAAATAATATCATAAATGCATAAGAAAATCATGCATGCTGATAATAATGACTCTAATTGCTTGAGTTACCTGAAACATATTTTCCAAAAATCATTAATAATAACACATACTTCATAAATCTCATAATTTATTGGACTCAACTCAAACTCTTTGACTCATGACTTAGAGTAACTTAGTAACTCATGAAACTTGGACTATTATGGACTTCAGAGTTTCTTATAATTGACATAAACCATGTGATCTTACATGGAGTCCAACGTCTTACGCACGTTGGGAAGAGTTATTCTATCTTTTCCATCGGAGTAGAACCTTAAATTTAGTGATCACTATATTGTCCTTTGGCCTTTAATCTTAATCCTATGGTGGCATGTAGTTCTGGAGAAGTAGGATGCGTTGAACCCACACTTCCTGCTCGGTGCTAAATAATACTCCCAGACTTAAGCTCAGAACATGTTAGAAAATCCACTTTAATCAACTCAAGGTTCTATAATGAGGATCGAAATATAAATATATATCTCATTTGTAAATTATAATCAACTTGTGGATTCCTAACTCGACTCAATCTCAAAATAATCTTTCTCATCATCAAGTACACTTGCTTATCAAATCATATCAAGTATCAAAATCTTCAAGAAAATATCATAGAACTCATTCTTGACTCTCAAGCTCAATATCAATATATATTCAATAGGTAAACCTCTCATAGGAAAACATAAATCATGATACATATCATAAATCACTTAGAAATCATCATTTCATGATAACAATATACAACTCATGGCATAAATTCTTGATTTAAGAAATAAGACAATGAAGTATTCATATATGTCAATCTTGTATAGCTCAAACCTCATAAATCCTTGATAAATTAATTTGGGTGTGAATCCACTTTGCAAAAATCATGAAATTCAATGAAATTAAATCTTTGGACACAAAAACGAAAGAAGCGTTCTTGTTTAAAACCCCATATACCTTAATCATTGAAATTGGATGAACTTTAGTGCGTGATACTTTATCCACACTTGAAATAAATAATTCTTGAATCCCACATTATGAGGAACTTGGTTCTTGAAGAAATTTTGAAGATTTATGAATGATTCTTGGAAGATTTATGTTCTTAATAAAACCCTAGATATATTATCTCAAGAGAATTCGAAGAGAGAATGATATAATTAGGTTTTAGATGAGGATTATCATATATATAGAGGCCTCCAAAATATGGGAAAAGACCAAAATACCCTTGCAAAAATGTCTCTAAATTGCTGAAAAAAATAGCTGACGACATCCGTGACAAGCCGTCAGGCCTGTGATAGGCCATCACGAATTGTCATCACAAAAGGGTGGATTTTGTGACTTTCTGCCTTAAGGTGATGACATTTTGTGATGGATCGTCAGGCTTGTGACAAGATGTCACAAAGGTCGTCACAAATTTTCCAGGCTAACACGCTGGAGTAAAATAAACATAACTCTTTGCTCTGATATCGGATTTTGACAAAATGAGTATTGTTGGAAAGTAATTCAATTATATATCTTTCGAAGGTCATGACCTCAATAATTCATAGTACAATGGGAGATATGCTCATTTGAAGTTGACTATGCCAAAATTCTTCTCAAGAATTCAATCGGTAAAGAATGTTTTGATTCGCCCAATCATTAGGACATATTTAAATCCTTAATATACATCAACCTTGACCAGAAAACAACCAAATCACTATAATATATTTCTCATGATCTTGATTCATGGTTGCACTATTGGTTAGAGTCTCGGGGTATTACATCAATGTGTAGGTGTTCATGTAGAAATAGTAAAATAGATCAAAATATGTGTGGTTGATAGGAAGTAACTTATGTTGTTGTTCAACATGAAGATGCTGATCTATGGGACATATAAGTTCCTCTGTGATGAACTAGTTCATTTCAAGGGACTTAATCCTTGGAAAACCAAAGATAAAATTTCCAGGCAACAACTCTTAAGTATAGGAGGAAAGAAGTATGTTCTTGTGACTATGGATGATTGCTCAAAGATCATCTGGAGTATGTTTTTGGGAACCAAGAATAAAATCTATGAGGCTCTAGTTATGTGTTACTATAAACTCAAATGAATCTAATCTTGTAGGCTACCACTCATCAAGCTAATCATTCAAAGTTTTCAAGAAAAATGAATTTTGTGTGTTGATGGAAATGTGCATGTGGTCATTGATGAGCCTAGAAAGATGATAAATCAAGGTGATGATAAAGATTTTGACATTAAAGAACTCATTCCTATTCAAAGAGATTATGTTGATAAAGATAATGGTCAAGGACAAATTGAGGTAGAAGGGAATGATGAAAGTGATGGTGATCTAAGATCTCAGTCATAAACTCTAGCTCTAGCTGAAGAACAACAAAAAAGATCTAGTCAAATTCTTCAGGGACCTGGTCCCTTTACAACTCATCTCAGAAGGCCCAACAGGAGACACAGATGCTCTCACACTCTTGACATTTTAACTTCATCTTTTGGAGACTAAGGTCCAAACAAGAGCTTAAGTCAGAAATCCCATGGTCTTATTGGAATTTATGTCCTAAAGGTGAACTCAAAAATGTGAAAAAGGTTCTAAAAATATTGGTTGGTTCAAGCCAATGTAGAAGGAACCTTGGAAATTTAAAGGATGCTAAGTCTGGGATTTAGTCCTCAGACCTATGTTCAGAACAATATTTGAAATAAAATGGTGTACTGAAACTAACAAGTTAATGATGGAATTGATCAAACTAATCAGACCTACTAATTAAATCAGTTTCTTTTCCTAAAGTTGGTTATGATTAGGAGACAGGTATCCTTGGTAGAGTATGTACTTATTGGTCTAACTCAGTATCATACCTTTATAGGTATATATTAAAGGGAGCAACTTTAGAGGAAGACTAATGTGAAATGCACAAAGTTGAGGATTCACTCAAGAAAGAGAGGGACCTAGTCCTATCTCTCAGGTTAGTAATGTGAATGTGCATTTTTTGTTCTATCAAAAAAAGCCACATCCACTCTCTCTCTCTGTCAGAAGATTATTCTATTCTAAAAGAAAGGATGAGTCATCCTAAAATTAAAATTGATCATATCTCATTCTCATAAAAAAACTCTTCCTTGTGCTTATTTGTTCCCTTAAATCATATTGTACCCATTCTATCTCTAGTCAAAAGAAATAATTTAGTCAAAAACAACACTCCTGTTTAAAAAACTTCCAAATGGCTACAAATTCCCGTTCTTATGCCTTTTTAAGGACTCTAACTTTAGCATAGATAAAATTCCACTCTCTACTCTTTTTAAAAAACATCTTTAATCCGGTACTCATCCAAAGGAAAAAACCCTTCTTCACTCAACTTATTGATGAACAATTATCACTAAACCCTCAAAATCGTTCTGATAAAATACTAATGGATAATGTTTGGGTTGCTTAAAATCTTATCTTGCTGTCGAATAGCCCAGGAAAGAGCAAAATTGGTCCTAAGAAATAAAATATCTGTAAGATAACATAAAATACTGGAGAGAAATTTTGTTAAGAAGTAATAGACTTCTGAAGGATCTGATCCTAAGAATATAAAAATGAATAAATAAGAACCTATCAAGGTTTCTAAAAAGGGAAACTAAAGAAACAAGGAAAGGTTGTGTCTAAAGAAGTTAGAAATGGGTTCTTGAAAATCAATATATGCTAACTTGGAGGATCTTTGACTCAAGTGTGTTATCGAAATCAATCATGATGAAATTATTTGAGCTTGTTAAACATCAAGGATGGCTCCATCTTATAGAAGGACCTATTCCGACAATCTTTGATGAGGTAGTCAGGGAATTCTATTCAACATTGAATTTTTTGAAGATAAACTGAAGATGATTGCTACAGTTTAAGAAAAAAGGTTGAATCTTGATGCTGCATTGCGTGGGAGAATTTTTTGTGTTCCTATCAGTGGTTTGAAAATTGTGACAAAGCAACAACCATCAATAGAGTTTTTGGAAAAAGCTTCAAATCTGAAAGGACAATTTGTGGCTTCTGTGAATAGGAAATCACTTAAAAGTGAGGCTTAATTAATCTTTGATTTTGTAACAAAGTAATTCTTCCTAAATCACAAAAGAGAAACATTGCCTTAGCTGTTGATTTGTAATGATGAAATGTATTAGTACTTTTGAATTCATTTGTTTACCCACCTTAATGATGGAGCATATGCATAAAGTGGTTCATGAGGAAAATGGAAAACATGGCATGCTTTATGTATATTGGTTGAACAAAGTGTTTGATTATTTTGGTATTTTCTATGAAAATAGAACTCCTAGAACTGTGATACAGCTATTTGGAATAAAGACTCTCATTAAAACTGAGTGTGTGGGAAAGAATTCAGGTAATATCTCTCAAGAAGAATACAACAAAGAAATAAAAGAACTAAAGTTCAACTCAGCTGCTAAGGATGAAGAAATTGGCAAGCCATAAGTGACAATTCAACATATTTCCAAAAAGGATCCAAGAGTTTTTGAAGAGCTTAGAACTAAGAATACTAAACTAAAGAAGAGAGTTTCAACCTTGACTGATGAGGTTATGAGCTTGAATGCAAAGATAAGTTATCTAACCAAGGAATTATTACAATGTCATACTACAAAGAATAATAACATAGTTCTACTTATCCAAACCCTCTTCCCAAGTCCTTTACCTATTAACCTTTATTGATTCCTATGGCTTTTTTCTCTGGAATATTTAAATTATGCACTGCAATAGTACTTATATTTTGCACTTAAATGAATCTTAGTTTGTGTATTTCATTTATCTATTCCTTAATTTTAAAAGTTGTTCTTTATGTTAGTTTTCCCTAGTGGCCATTAGTTAACTAGCTTGTGCTTATTTTACTCTTGGTTTATTGTTATAACTTTCAATGATACCAAAGAGGGGAATACTAAATTAATGTGGTAGGGACTAGAAATCTGTGGTGTGTGTATTTCATGATGTGGAAGGGACCAGGTACCAGGTGCATACGTATTTAATATGTTGAATATTGGTGATGCATGATGGCATGGCATAGTGACAGGGGAAAAAAGTTTTCTCAAACATGATAGCATATTGATAGGGGTAGAATGGTGTATAATCATAGATAAGGGGAACATTTACTGATAGTTGTAGTAATCACTCTGACCGAAAATGGAGAATGAAATTAATGCTCTAAGTTTTGTGGTTTGTCATCACCAAAAAGGGGAAAAATTACATATGTGTTGAATACTGGTGAAGCATGATGGCATGGCATAGTAACAAAGAGAAGAACTTTGCTCAACTATGATAGCATATTGATAGGGGAAAGAATGGAGTATAATGATAGATAGGGGTAACATTCGCTGACAGTAATAATAATCACTCTGACTGAAAAAACATAAATAAAATTGATGCTCCAAGTTCTGTGGTTTGTCATCATCAAAAATGGGGAAATTGTTAAATTATTTTTTAATAATGATCAACTGACACTAAGGGACCAAGTCCCTGGGTCTTCATGAAAATATATAGCTGGCACATAGCCTACACAGTTTTGTAGTCTAATATAACAAACTAAGAAGGTGAGATATGTACTAGTCAGGACACTTAGCCCAATCATATTTCTATCCTAATCATTATTCGACTATAAAAGGAAAAGAATGCTTCCAAATTGAGAAATTTTCACAATTCTAATTATTTAAAGAGAGAAAAAGGTGAAAACTCAATTTTACAACACTACTCAAGTTCAATTCTTTATATGATAAGAGAGTGTGTGAGTTCTTGAGTTGAGTCTTGGTTTGTAATTGAATTACTCATATTATAAGAGTAATTTTTTCTTTATTTTATTAAAGAGTGCTCAGTTAGAGTTACCTGAGTTCAATATTGGTTAGAGTTAATTAGTATTAAGATGTGTTCTTGGCAGAGTTGTCAAGGTAGACTTATAGTAGATTATTACAAGTAGGTGAAGCCTAGAGTTAGGTCTATTCTTGGCAGAGTTGCCAAGGTAAGCTTGTAGTTGAGTTATTACAAGTAGGTGGAGCCTAAAGTTAGGTTCAAATGAAATGTGTAATCAAGAGGTTAATTATAGTGGATTACTAAAGTTCTTGTGAGGGAAAGTCGTGGTTTTTCCTCCTTTAATCAAGGAAGTTTCCATGTTAAATCTTCATGTTTTTAAATTCTTGCAAGGTTTTAGCTTTCTTAATGCTTTTTAGTATTATTGTTTGTGACTGACTTTAAGGGACCTGGTCCCTCATAGTATGGTGCAACCCTCCCACGTTCCAATAGTTTATTCATTCCTTGGCCTTGTATACTTATTTATATCATTTTTTTGCATGTTACTCGTATATTAGCCGGTGATATATGGTATAGTGTTAAGATTCCTGAGTATGGATGGAGTAGGATAGTCCATCTTTAATATTCCTGAGCCTAATTGTGTTAGTTTCTTTAAAATAAGCAGGATAGTTTGCCTTAACTATCTTGCTAGCTTCATTATGTAGTTGTTGGACATTTGGGTTTAGACTTTATTTCTATTTCTATGTTGTATATATCTATATTATTTTTGGAGCTCAGTCAGTAGTTGGAGTACCACATGTTTGGTACTCATACTACAGTTTTGCATCCTCTAAATCATAGTATGGGTTATTTCTGGTGTTGTGTGTGTCATGCGGAACAACCATGGTTTGGATACATAGAGTGATCTCCTAATGTTTGGAGTATTACTTTCCTCCCTCTTATGTACTACACTAGTTTCTATGTTGTAATAAGAGATGGTTATATCTATATATTCATTTAGTACCTCACTTGTATCTTTCTTATATTAGAAGCTCTTGTATTAATTTCACCAGGTTTTGGAATTATCTTATGTATGTTAATCTTTTACTACATCTAGTTCACATTCTTTTCTTCATTCTTTTTGTAGTTAGTTACTAGCTGTTTCGAACAATGGGGTTGGCTTGCCTACTTATGCATTATAGTAGGCACCATCATGACCTGGGAGATTGGGTCATAACAAATTGGTATATTAGTACAAAAGCTAAGTGTTTAGTAGAGTCCTTCATATTGGTATAGAGATATCCATGACCTATCTTTAGGAGTCTACATGACATTCTTAGGAAATTTATTTCTTGACTCTATGTCTTGTTTCCGTATTGCTATAAGCCTCAAGCACATTCTTTGATTCTATTTTTTCCTAAATAGACGATGTGAGATGGTCAATAGATGAAGAAGAAACTTCAATACATGTTTTTATTGCATCAGCATAGAATCGACTGGAGAATTAAAGATGGATATCGAAGATCTTCAACATCAGCCAGAGGATTTGGGGCCCGCTCCAGCTCCAATAGAGCTTGTTACTACTTCAGTACATTAAGGTTCAACATTGAGGATCCCTAGTCTAATTGGGATACCTCATAGCCTGGGATGACATTCGATTGATTGAGTAGTTCTCAGACCGAAGTTGGGTCTATTAGTGTTCAACTGAGTTCTTTATCAATTACTGAGTACGAGATTGAGTTTCTTGAGTAGGCCAAGCATATTCTGATGGTATATCCTTTAGAATAGGATATACTGCTTGGATTTATTAGAGAATTAGCATTTTTATTCCATTTGGCATCGAAGCACTTAATAGCAACTGGATCTACCTTCTCCTAGTTTATTGATCATTTGAGGGCCATAGTGAGAGCATGTACTGAGACTTATGAAGGTGGCAGTAAGAGATCATGCCATCAGTATAGAGATATTGGTATTTCATCTGGGAGTAAGGATTATTTTAGTGGAGGTCAGCTTCACTTACAGCCTATCAGTCCTATGGAAGTAGCATTTTAAATAATGGGTAGCTCTCAGATTTGTCATGGTGATCATGGTGGGAAGAGTTCCTATCAGACCTTGTAGAGATTTTGGTATTGGTCTTCAGGCCATGGTGGCTATTCTAAATTATGAGGGGCAGTATCTCTGAGTAATCCAAGAGCTTGTTTTGGTTATGTCAAGATGGGATATTGGTTCAGATAGTTCCCCGTTCACGAGTTAGTTGATCAAACAGAGTTAGCATATACTCTCTGTCATCCTATAGTTGTTTAGAAAAGCTATGACTGTAGGAAGGATAATCATTGTAGTAGAGAGTGCTCTCAACATCAGCTGGCTAGTCATTTAGGCTTAATTTATGCCTCTCACCAAGTTAGGGCATCAGGGGTTTGCTACAACTCTAGATAGATCGCTCACTTATTTAGAGAGTACCTATAGCATGCGATTTCTGGTTGTTCAGTTCATTCAAATAAGCCTCATGATGTTATTGCACCTCCAGTTAGAGATAGTGCACTTGGCACCTTAGTTGATGATTTAGTTGGTCATTTCGAGTTTGTATTCATTCAGATTTGTTCTCCCTTAGACTCTTCAGGCATGTGAGTGTTGATTTTGCCATGATTTTTGTGCTTTTATTTCCTGTATTTACCTTTTTTATTTGTGTTGTATTTGGTATTTCTTACCCATTGATGATTATATGCCTTGATGAGTTCATATTGGTTCTTATCTGCCTTGTTATTGAATTAATCATTATATGACTACCCCGTGGTTTAATTTTTTTAGTAGTGCATGGAGTAGATCTTTATTGATATTTTCTCCCTATGGGTGTGGCATTTGGGTTTGAGTCTCATGTACCTTGGCATGTTGGCCTTATTGTGTCCCTTGAGTGGTACTTGCTATTGATGCTTATTTTTAGTACTGCCTATTCAACATTTTGATGTTTATATTGTTGTTATTTCTTGATGTTATTGATCCTTGTTTGGTAGCTGATTTGACTAGTGTTATCTAGTTAGAATTACATTCATTGCGATTCTTATTCGTTTGGTCAGGCAGCTATAGCCCGATTGTATGACCTCTTTTATATCAAGGTAAGGTTGGTTATTTTCCTCTTTTATTGTCTATGCTATATTGATTGTGGGCCAAACTATGGTATTGAAGTTGAGTTGACCTTTTGTGGCTCTGTTATGGTTCTAGAGTTGGCAATTTAATTATATTTCCCATTCTTGTCTTTGGGCTTCTTAAACGTGCCTCCTGGGTTGCGAATAATTTTTGTGTTGGATATCCTTCTCTATGTAGCTCATTTTTTAGATTGACTAGTTTAAGGTCCGTTCTTCGCTTGTGGATATTTCATCATCCGATAGTGGTTTTTACATTGATATTGAGGTGTCCGATATTTATCTCTTATATTTATTGGATTAGTCTCCTGGTGATGGTTTGCTCTTGGTACTTCTATGGCGATTGGATGCCCCTTTCTTGTTGTGATGTGGTTTTTTTCTAAAATGGAATTAGAGAGTTAGAGGCAGGTGGTCTTTCTTGTGATAGCTTTTTGAGTGGGGAAATCAACAATTCTTTATCTTGAGTTGTTGGTTCATTTTCCAGTAGTGGTCTTGACCTCGACATAGGTGTCAATCTTAGTACTTCCTTCCTACGCGAGGTGATTCATGGTTTGTTTGAGTTATGATTGTCCTACTAAGGTGGATTTAGGAAGTCCCTATTTTAGTGTTTGTTCGGCCTAATTAGATTTGGTGGAGTGCTTATCCTTGATAATATTTACCTATGAGTACTCTTTGAGAAGATGGAGTACTTGTATTTTTCGATAGTTCATGCCCTCCAGTAGATATGGAGATGATTTCTTGTATTTTGATTCGGTGATTTATCCTGTATTGCGATTTTGTTCTTCAGCTATGTTTCGATTGTGGTTCGGTTTGATTCAGCTTGGATATGCTAGATATGGATACTAAGATTGATTTGAGTAGTTGACAATAATATAGATTTATTGGCTTAGTTTTGAGTTGACACTGATAACGCACAACTTACACCATCATTTCAATGCAAGACGGTCATTGTCAATATAATAATCCAACTTAGGTTGGGGTCGAATCCATGAGGAGTATAAATTATCTTTCGAAACCTATGTATATTGAGAGTTAACTAGGAGTTAACCTATAATGTAAACTTAAAACAAGACATGAAATTAAATTGGGGTGTGGTTATGAATTTGAACATTTGTTGAACAAAATTGTACTACAACACTAATGTATGAGCAAACAACTGGGGAGTAAAACCAATAGAGAGAGTTCTTAGGGTTATGCCATCATAGGGATAATTTGTGTATGAGTTATGAATAGGTAATGCCAATTTTAGTTAATGAGTCTTGGGTAGGTTAGTTTTTGGGGTTTTAGAACTAGTCTTACAACAAAACACTAAAATTTTACTCATGGATTCTTTCGAATACCTCATGAGTGTGGCCAATTTCATCAACCCAATGCCTCAAATTAGCATCCATATTTCTAGGATGATACTTATGAACATAGTAAATCCTCGAGACATCCTTATTTATAAGACAATGCTAAGGAATAAGCTAAAATCAATTAGTTGTTCACAATTACTCATCACCCACATCCCTCTTTCAAGGATGATGTGGGATCCAAGGAAACCGGGGTTTTCACCCACAATTCTCAATTCAAGCATAGAGTGATAGTAAAACCCAACACCATTAACTATTACTCTAAACTAACAATCAACACCCATACACATTAACACCCTATTCAAGCATAACCCCCCAAGATGAAAATTTAGTAACTCATGAGATTGGAGAAAAAATAGATACCCAAGTTAACATTCAATGCTTCCATTGAAAATCAAAGCAATAGTAATCCACACTTCAATCACAAATTCAACTAAAACTATCTTGAGAATGTATTACAATTGTTCTTTGCCCAAAGTGGAATAGTTTTTCTCTCTATAAAATTGAAAATTGATTAAAAGATGCCCTAATTGTGCAAGGGTTTGTGCATTTGAGACTTGTGCTTCATATATATGAATTTATTATTCTTCCCTTGGGAAAATACCACTCCATCGTGATCACCCTTGGTTATATTCATTCGTGACTTATGTGATTGCGGTGATCCCATTGTGTCGCGATCGCGACCCTTGAGTCGCAATTGCGCTACTTGAATATCGATCCCTGGTCCTGATTTTCAGCTCATGCCATCATTTTGGTATTTTGCTTCCCTTTTTAGCTTCGTTTTGTCTCCTTTCGATTCGATTATCCGCAAACATATGGACGATGGGAATTGATGCATTTCACTAATGAAATAAACTCATATATACATTTATTTCAACATAGTGTGCACGAATTTGGATATAGATGAGTGGAAAATTCTCCACTCATCAACACCCCCAACTTAAAACTTTGCTTCGCCTCAAGCAATACTACTCCACATCAAATGAGACTACTTAATTATAAGCCCATTCATACAACCTAATATCAGAATGATTTCGGACATAATTAGCACCAACAATTAGCCCTCAAGAATGATAAAAGCTATTCTCTCAACTTATTTCAAATTCAATCACACTTTCAAGGATGAAAAAGACTTTTAAGAACAACCAAGCAATAACCACTAACTCTATAGAAGTGACTCTATATCAATAGTGACTCAACTACACTCCTTTGCCTTATTTTTTTAAGATGACAACTTCACCTGCCTCAATCAGTCTACATGCCTCCTCACGAAAAGAAGTACCACACACCAAAGTATCTATTATGAAAAAGGGATTAAAGTGGAAGCACTCACTCTCACAAAGAATCTCTCAATGCAAACAAGTATCACACCGTATGCTTTCCTTTATTTCAATCTCCACTAAATTGAAGACACTTTTTTGGTGATCTCGAAGGACTTTTTAAATCTTGTAATGTAGGCTCGGGAAAGGTTAGGATAAACATTTGGGATCAAATTGACTATACCTTCCTTTAAATATACATAACATAAAATCCAATTAAACTTTGGATAATGGGCCACTTCATTTCTTCCCAACGCACGCATGTGCCTACTTTCACTACCTTGATTCACCCATCTTTAGAAGGCATTTTCTTTCTGCCTATTCCTTTTGTGCAATTTATGTTTTTCTTTCTTTTGATGATTCCTTTCTTTTTTTTATTCATTTGTTCTCATTACTTAGATTTCTAGCACTCACTTATAATATCGTGGTCCAAGGTCACCTCTTCCAAGATTCACTACCCCCAACTTAGTCTTTTGGTCTCAAGTTGCATTTTCAAGTACAAGGAGGCTAGGGTTCAAAAGAGGGATAAAATTAGAATTGCTGGCTTGTAATGTGGTTGCTAAACAAAGGTTCAAAGGCTCAAAGTTGGTGACTAGGGATACTATCTATGTACGGGCAGGCTCATTTAGGCTAAAGTGGGTTCTCATGCTCACAAAGAAAGCCTATGATAATTTCACCAACCATGCATAATAAAATTATCTTTGAGAGACTATTGGGGCAAGTTCTAGATGACACAAGTAAGCATAAGAATTACACGACTAAACTCACCGCACATGGCGTGCAAACTATTCAAGGAGGCCCAATTGCATTTCCTACTAGAGAAAAAATGAGATATTTACCAAACACTATAAAATAAAAATCTTTGAGTCACAACAAAAGGTAAAGAGTTGCTACAAGATCATTCGCGTCCATGCCCTTGGTTTTCACAAAAAAAATTGGACGAAAAGGTATGCTTACTTTGCATTTAACCATGCAAGAATGGTTATCGTTAGCACAAAACCAAGTCATTATCTTACATTTTGGCTCTTATAAGACATATGTCTACTCAGACTTTACCATAGGAATAAAGGCAATCCCAAACCTATGATGCCACGGGTACTCAGACTTTCCCTGCATCTATAGCTAAAAATATAATAAAAACAATGATTTTCACTTAAGAATGTCATCACTCAATCTATCATAGGGAAAGGATCATCCGACATCATTATTAAAAAAGATAAAATCTAAGAATAAATGAAAACAAGTGACTAATCCATCAAATATAGGCACCATCGGGGTGCCCAATATTACAACCCAAATAAAAATAGCATCATCCAAATAAATATAAAAATATCCAAATAATAAAAAATGAATAAATATCAATGAAATATAGAGATGGGCACCCCCAACTAAAACTTGCAGTGTCCTCACTACATATCAATAAAGCATAGAAAGAGTAAAAGGAGATCCCTGTAACCGCATCAAGAACTGTCATCGCTCTCGATCTTAGCATCATCCTCACCATCATAATAATTTGACCACATAGTTGGGACCTCATCATCAAAATCTGTCCTAGGAGAAGGAAGTCTCTCTTTGGGCTTCAGGACCTTCCACAGGCCCTTTACCCTTTTTCACATATAAGTGAAAAAATTTTCTCTTTTTCTCATATTGTCATAAGAATCTCGTATCTCCCTATGCTACTGTGCTAAGGATAAGTAGTCCTTCTCAAGCCTGTAGATGGTGGCCCCCTACTTCTTCTGGTCTATTAGAAATCGCTCATAATTAGTTTGTGCAACATAAGAGTGTTGAGCAGTAGAAGGCCCTCCCAACCCCGTGGGCAACCCAGACACAAGCTCCTTGATTTCTCTCATATCACTCAAGATCTCCTCAAATGGCCCTACTTTGGATAGCCTACAAGATTCCATGTCATCATCTATCGACTTGCCCAAGTTGATTTTCCTCTTTTTGCTCTTTCTAAGTGTGTCCTTACCCTGAATCTTAAAAGGGTAAATCGGGGTCTTTGGGCATACCCAAGTGTCCCTGGGTACTCATCAATCCCGGATCTCCTGTACAATTCTATGATCAAGAAAGGTAACGTGAGTTAGAAGCCACCTCTATTCTTAAAATGCCTCATGAATACACCCAACATTCAAAGGAATATTTTTTAAGATGCATGCGATCATTCGAACTCGCATATTTGGGATGTAAGTTATGTTAGGGCATAGGGAAAACTGGATATAGATGATAGCTAACCAGATCTGAGCCTTATCCGTGAAATCATACAATGATATCCCCATCTTCGTGGCAGCCCATAGGACCTCTCTTCCAGGACACAACTTCTCAACTATCCAGCTCCCTGGTTCATAACCCTTTGCCTTAAACTATGTTATCTCATCATCCAATAACCCATATATGTCATTGATTTGCTCGGTCCCAAAGTGAAATTCCTTCCCTAAATTTTTATAATTGTGTTAGAGAAAGATACTGCGTTGAGGTTTGCATAAAAATTCCTAACCAAATGGTTATTTACCTGACATGTATCCAGGGAAAAACATCTTGACCTGGCGTCCACTAGTCTGTCATGAAAGGTCGGGAGATTCTCTAGTACTATGTCAAAATATATGCCTCACTCCGAGAGTAGCTTTGTCTTTGGAAAGTCTCCATAGTACAGAGTTTGGCATTCAGGGGCATGAATCAAGTTTGGTCATAGTCTACCATCTTTAGCTTTGACTTAATTAAGCTAAAGAGATGGGTCCCTAGTCAAATTTGGCCTGAAACTAAGAATTTGGACTTTTAAACCTAGCTGCCTTACAGCTCTCAGATACCGCAATCGCGAGCCATGGGACTGCGATCGCACTACCACAATTATAGGTCACTCGACTACAATTGCATTTTTGTAATCGCGATCTGGTGACCGCGATTTTGGTACCTAAAATAATTTTCCAAGAATGATCACATCTAAAATTTCAATTTTCTATACCAATTTATGTTCATAACCCATAAATGACACCAAGAACATGGAACACAAATCCTAAATACCCAATTATGCCCGTAAAACATAGGAAAACTAGGAAGTATTTAATTTGGGAATTTTATTGAATACTTGGTGTGCGTATGCTATTACTACCCATTTTAAATAATTTTGGGTATCAAGACTTCCCCAACTATGCACATACCAAAAACAAACGACAACACCCCAAAGAAACTCAATTAATCTCAAGATCAAGCATTTAAATAATAATTTTAGGCCATTTCCCTAAACATGTATTCTAAGGCCCATACACGAGCTTACAAAAGGAGAATCAAAGAACAAACCCAATAAGGGAATGCAGGAGGGATATAATACACTTTCAGATTCTCTTAACACGAGTAAAAATGGATGCAAATATGAGTAATTTAGAAGGAAGTATAGGGTGAGCCATTGCAGTAATGTTCATTTTTAAAACTATATGAACAGTGATTGTAATGGCACAGTGAACACAATATAGATCGCACGATTACGATGATCATGGTAACTGAGGTCTAATTTAGCTCCCCTGTTTTCAATTGTTCAGCTTTCCACTCTTTTCCATAACACTTACCATCACTCAATTTCTCACACACACCTTGTAGTGCCAAAATTTTAAAAATTAATCAAAACTACTTTAAAAATCAAAATTTAAAGGATACGGGCCACTTTTGTGGCATAGATGGATTGCCTCTCATCCAATGCCTATTTTAGCTTCGCGCACGAAGTTATTCAATTTTAGCTTCGGGCACGATGTTATCAACCACTTTAATAACCAATACTACCTGTAACCTACTAGGTTTCTTCTTGGCTTTGCATACCCAGAATGAGACTCCATCACTATTCACCTAGAGTGTTATTTCTCTATGCTCTATATCCACTAGCACCCTTCTGGTTTCCAAGAAAGTCATCCTAAGAATTATGGATATTTCTTGGTCGATTACACAATCAAGCACAACAAAGTCCATCGGGAGAATGAATTTATAAACTTTTAACAATACATTGTATAGCACCCCAACTGATTTCTTAATCGAGCGATCTGCCATTAATAATATCATGGTGGTTGGTGTAGGAGCACCCAACCCAAGCCTTTGATATATTGCACATGGCATCAAATTTATGCTAGAGCCAAGATCACATAATGCTTTGTCAAATTTATGAGTCCCAATGGTGCAAGGGATTGTAAAAACATTCGGTTCTTCTTTTTTTTTCAAGCATGGAATTGGACATGATGGTGCTACAACTATGGTTTAGTTTAATAGTCTCGTCATCCATAAGTTTCTTCTTCAACATCAAGTCCTTCATCGACATAGCATTCCCCAGAATTTCTTGAAGATCCTCCAATAATGGAATAATTATTAAGAGGTTACTAAGTTTTGTAATAAATTTCTTGAACTTTTCATTGTCATTTTTTTCCTTTAATCTTTGTGGAAAAAAAGAAGGAATTTTCATTGGGGTAATGATACACTTTGAGGCTCATCCCTTATTATCTTATCACCAACTATCACTTTAGGAGTTTCCTTTATATCATCATTCTTTTCAACTCCCCTTGGTTCTTCAACCCCTGATTCAAAAGACTTTGAAACACCATTACTTAGAATTTTAGACCGCTTTCTCTTTGCATTCAATTGATTATCAAGAGACTCCTCAACCTCAACATCATGTGCACCAAGATCTCTACCACTTCGAGTGATAATTTCTAAGACATGAGCATCATTTTTAAGATTTGTCACCATATCACTCAAGAGGCCTCCCATAAGTCTAGCATAAAGCGCAGTTGAGATTTAGCCAATTTGAGTCTCGAATTACTTGATTGTGGTCGAATGTAATACAACCATTTGGTTGATTTGAGAAAAGTCCCTTTTTATTTCCCAGACCACCTTGTCCATACTTTTCACTCGCATTAAGATTCTAGCAAGAACATCCTCAGTTTTGATCTTTTTGGGGTCCAAAGAGCTTGCATCTTTTCCTTTCGCCAGATCATTAGGGGGCATATACTTATGATACTCCCTCTCCTTCTCTTTCTAACATAATCTCTTTTGCATTAATTTGTTTCTCTATCATGATCATTCCAACCTTGGTTCTCGCATTGCCTTTGTTAGGTCGGGTGGGAACCCCTAGGGTGATTAGCTAAGTACCTTATCTCTTATCAAGGGCCTTTGCTTTATCTTCACCCTTCAGAAATTATGGCATTGATAGCTTTTGTGGGTGCACTCATCATATGCTTTGTAAGGAGGTCTAATTGTTTCATCATCTTAGCTATATTTCTGTCCCTCTATTCATCTTTCTTTCCTTAATCCTTGTTCACAATCAAGGTGGCGGGGGACCCCGCAGTTAATTTGGTGTTCCATGTATTCCACCCTCTATTTTTATTTGTGATTTTCTCAAGAAAAGTTAAAGCCACTCCATATGACAATTTAACTTGAGACCCAACGGATTCATTATCAACCACAGTCATATTTAATTTCTCTAATTCCCTATAGAATATTTAGAGAAGAATATTCTCTGGCACTTTGTAGTTAGGGCATTGCATGAGTTTATCATTAAACCTTTCTCATGCTTCATATAAGGGCTCTTCATTGAAATAACAAAAATTTATGATCTTATCCTGTAATGGCAACATCTTTGAAGGAGAGAAATATTAATCCAAGAAGTCATCTGTAAGCTCGACCCAAGATGTGATGGACCCGGTGGGTAGAAACCTCAACCACAACACTATTTTTCCCGTTAGAGAGAACATAGACTCTTGTGTGATATGAGCAATGTCAAATGGGGTTCACACCTCAACAAATTTTTTCAAATGCAGGTTTAGATCTTCGTGTGCTTGAACCCATAATAGTCCTTTTATTTGTAACTTATGGAGCATTATCTCATCACATGAAATACCCTATTTCCTTCATTTGGTGGAATGCAAATGGCACTAGCACGCCCTGCGTCTTTAAGATGATTTTTATCCTCGAGGTTCCTATCAAATGAGCCTTAATTTCTCCCATTATGGATCACTGTGCCGTGATCACTATGAAAATCACCTAATAAAACAAAAATAATAAACAACATAAGTAAAGACACTACGGGTGAACCCCAAGTTACTAACAAAACCATACAAGCAAAAACTAAGTTTCACTCCTCGACAATGGTGCCATAGTTTATACACTCACTTACACCATCATTTTGATAAAAGGCGATCGTTTTCAATATAATAACCCAACTTAAGTTGGGCTCGAATCCATGAGGAGTGTAAATTAGCTTTTGAAACCTATGTATGTTGAGAGTTAACTAAGAGTTAACCCTTAATGTAAACTTAAAACAAGACATAAAATTAAATTGGGGGTATGAATTAGAACTTTTGTTGAACAAAATCACACTACAACACTAATGTAAGAGCAAACAAGTGATGAGTAAAACCAATAGAGAGGGTTCTTAAGGTTATGCCATCCTAGGGCTAATTCGTGTAAGGGTTATCCTTAGGTAATCCCAATTTTAGTTAATGAGTCTTAGGTAGGCTATGTTTTAGGGTTTTAGCACTAGTCTTTCAACAAACACTAAAATTTCACTCATGGATTCTTTCAAATACCTAATGAGCATAGCTTGTTTCATCAACCTAATGCCTCAACTTAATATTCTTATTTCTAGGATGATGCTTATTAACATATCAAATCCACATGACATTCTTATTTCTAAGACAATGCTAAGAAATAAGCTAGTATCAATTTGTTGTTCACAATTACTCATCACCCACATACCTCTTTCAAGGATGATATAGGATCCAAGAAAATTAGGGTTTTCACCATAATTCTCAATTCAAGCATAGAGTGATAGTAAAACCCAACATCATTAACTATTAATTTAAACTACAATACACACCCATACACATTAACACCCTATTCAAGCATAACCCCAAGATGGAAATTTAGCTACCCATGAGATTTGAGAAAACATATATAGCATTCAATACTTCTATTAAAATAAAAGAAAGAGTAATCCACACTTCAATCACAAATTCAACTAAAATTCTCTTGAGAATGTATCATACTTGTTCTTTGCACAAAGTGGAAAAGTTTTTCTCCCTACAAATTGAAAATTAGATAAAAGATGCCTTAATTATGCAAGGTTTTGCCCTTTTGAGACTTGGGCTTTAGCTCTATGAATTTATGATTTTGTCCTTGGTAAATTCTCATTCCATCGCAGTCGCCTTTGGTTGACCGCATTTGTAACTCATGTCATCGTGGTGATCCCATTACGATCATCGAGGCTTGACTTGGCTCCAAATCATGATCGTGACCCTTAGGTCACAATCGCAGTACCTAAGGGTCAATCCCTAGTCCTGGTTTTAAGCTCGTGCCAATATTTTGGTCTTTTGCTTTCTTTTTTAGCTTCTCTTCATCTCGTTTCCATTGAATTACCTGCAAACATATTAACCATAGGAATTAATGCACTTCACTAATGAAATAGTCTCACATATATATTTATTTCATCGTAGTGTGCACAAATTTGGATATAGATCAGATGCCTTAGAATGGCAATTTGGAAGTTATGATAGATTTGGATTATGAATGCCTACCCGTCTTTAGTTTTTTTAGGGTTTTTAAGATCAAGCGATTCAATCTTGGTATTGATATTTCAGCTTGGAGTTGTAAAGCTTTTGTGCAGCCTTTATTTTAGATTTGTCTCATTTTAAATTTTATTAAAAAGCTGGTTGAGCCTAATCCAGATTTACCTATTCGGTCTTCTCAACTTCAGATGGACTATAGTTGATAGGTGTTCAGATTATAGACCATGGACCTGGTATTAGTTCTTTTATCTTTGATCTCAGGTCTTCTATTTTCTTTGAGATTTGAAGATTATTTACTCAGCAGGGAGTGGTATACTTGAGTTGGATTCATCTTGGATTTATTCACTATTGATGGGACATCCCAAAACAAATTATTTAGTGGTAAGTAGTTGTGCCTTGGACTCTAGGAATTTATTTTCAAGGATTACTCAGACTAGTTACAACATCGGCTTAGATTGCAGCCATTAGTTATCTATGTTGTGAGCATAGGTAGCTCCATATAGGCATATTCTCATGTTTGTTGTATGAACTTTTAGTAGATCAGTTTTGGTTCTTTAATTCTTCTATAATGACATAGCATGGGCAGGATTTAGGTGATTTTCCTCTTTATTTGGAGTGGATAGCAAATGCAAAATGGTGAAGGAAGATTATATTTGGATTTGGAGTCGGTTGCATGACTCTTACCTTGGTTTACCTTTGGATATAATGAGCCTTTGTTGGACTGTGTTGGTATCAGCGTGGCATCAGTGTGTCATAGTTTAAATTTCCATGCATCAGCCCTTTTCAATTTAGTTGAAGGCCATTTGGTGGTTGAGGTTAAGGATTGGCTATTTAGAAGTAAAGTTAGAGTGCTGGTTGCAAAAGTGATACTTGTAGCAAAATTCTTTGGAAGTGTTCTCTCCTCTTAGAGGTTATCTAGGAAGTTGTGCCCAAAGCATGCAGACCCAATACCTCATACTTTCAAGATTTTAAGATCTTTCTATCCATTGACTTTTGGTTATGAAAGTTCTTTTTTAGTGGATATTGTAATGACCCTTCAGGTGTCATTTATTTACATATATTTCTAATATTTTAAGCCTTCCCACATAGATACAGGTCATTTATGACATACCAAATTGTTGATTTGGTGATCGGACAGTATATTTGAATTTTAGGCTCATTTTCCTATTTTAGAGCTTTCACTATTTAGGATTTGGTCTCGGACCAAATCTCCTAGTAGAAAACCTTGGATGAGAATTCCGACAGTGCCATTGGCTCCTTGGTTTGGGTCCCAAGGTACCCGAGCTTATTTCAACCTATTGATCGAAAAATTAAGAAATTGGAAACTGGGTGTAGGATCCACATTTCATCGAAACAACCTTGAATAGAAATTCGACTGCGCCCTTGATTTTGGAATATCAAATTTAGTATGGTCGGATAGTTCATTTACGTATATGTGATTCTAGATAAATCCTGAGGGCTTGGCGGAAACTTGAAAAATTTTCCAACTTTCAATTGTCATCTAGTGCCACTGCTACCAAAATCCAAGGGTTGTGATCACAATAGCCTTGGTAGACAAATTATTGCAATAGGAAAAAATGCCTAAAAGGCAACTAGTGCGATCATGGTGATTTATGCGATTGGAATAAGCTAACCAATCGCAAGATAGTCCAATCATGGAGGTCGGGGTCGCGATACTGACTCTCGAGTACCTGGTATGGGTATAAATAGGCCCCTTATGTCGCAAAATTAGTCATTCTCCACTAATTTCTACAGAGCTTAAACCCTAAAGAGTGAGATTAAGTGGGGTTGAAGATTATAGATAATTTAGGAAGCTTCGTTGATGATTATTTCATGATTTTCGTTTGAACTCATGGTAAGATTCCTTTGATTATTTGATAAATTCGTAAAAATTAGGGCTTTGAATTACTAAACTTTATGGGTCAATTTGAGACCTTATTTGTGCTCCGTTTGTGCTCAACTTTTAAACCCAACTTCCTTAATCTTTAAGGGACCTTGTGATGCGTTTAATTTTAAATTTTATGTACAGGGCACGTGGGCCCATTCTTAACCCAAAATTTAACCCGACTTATTATATGGCAATATGGGCCTTATTTGACTCCTAATGAAGCATATATTAGGATTTTGATAGCATGGTAGTAATTTGATATTATGGAGTGAAAACAGACATTTGGTGAATGATTCAAGGATTTGCGGTTCGGCATTGAGGAAAGCTTCTTTTTACTCTTCTTTACAAGATGATGTGTTTTATATATCGTATGTGAATATGAATATTATGATTGATTATAGGTGTAACAGAGGTTTGGGGATTTTATGAATAATTTGACCCATAAGGTGAGATGTTTATTACACTTTTAGTATCCTATTTCTTTCTTCAGAGATTGAGCTAATTCATAGAATCATTATGATGTTATGCTAGATTTTAGATGCTTAAGAATTGGAAGCACGATTAGTATGAATATCCATATGCGGACTATTTAGTGACCTTAAAACCATAATTTTGGTGGAGTTCACTTAATTGGTCGTGTTCTAGGTAGATTCCTATGTTCAAGCTAACTATGGCTTAGGTACCATCTAGAAGTCAATTTAGATACTTTTGCCTAGTCTAGGGTAAAAAATGCCTAACTATGGTATCTGAGGATTAGAAGTGGGTTCTTTTGCCCACCTTAAAACAAGACTTGTGTTAGCCCTTGTGGACTTATTTATACATGTTAGACATAATTGAGACTATTGGGCCTTTAGTATAAGGTTACTTCATGACTTGCTAAATGATGATAATTTTTTCAGATTATGATTAACGATTTGTAGCTATGATGTGGCTTTCAGACTTGATTTATGATGTGGTCCATCGACATGCTTAACAATATAGTTATAGACATAATTATAATTTCTGGCATATAAATATGAGATGCCTTGTAGATGTCATATGCCTCATAGTTATGATATATGGCATATAGATATAAGATACCTTGTTGGTATGATATGCCTCATAGGTATGATTTATGGCCTATAGATATAAAATTTTTTATAGATATGAGATGTCTCATAGATGTGCGATGCCTTATTGATATATTATGATTCCTAGATAGGAGATGCCTCAAAGATATGATATGACTTATAGATATGAGATGGATTATGGATATGATTATTGATATGTGTTTTGGATACGTATGTGGGCCTATGGCCATGATTATGTTGTTATAATTATTTTGGATACATTATAGGGCCTAAGGCCATGAGTTTAATATTAGTTGGATTCCGAGAAATATTTATTTCTTGTAATGGAGTGGCTATAGTTTGTAGACATGGTAATATTTATGATTACATTATTTGGATACTGGTGATAGCATACATAGATTCAGTATATTCATGATCACTAATTATAGTAAATGGTATGATTCCAACTAAAATATGATTTCATTACTATTTTTTTTAAATGGATTAAAGCACACTTTTTACCTTAAAACGGATTAATTCATAATAGAATTTTACCATCTTAATGGATGACTTATATGTATTAAGATTGAAAATGATATTTTAAAGAATTGACTTAGGCAGATTCCGATCTATGATTAGATACTATTATTTACTATGGTTGTGATAGATTCTAATACTTTCTATACCTTTATGATGATTTAATGTCAGAGTTTACCATAAGTAGTGTTTTATGGGTTTTACACTCCTTTTAGTCAAGGATTAAGTTTGTGCACCTATTATATATCTATATACATATCTCTCTGGTATAGGATAAAGGAGAATGATAGTATTAATGATATGCATTTCGGGTAAGATCTTATGATAGATTATAGCAATGATGTTATTTATATGAGTTGATGATATTCTTATATACTCGACAAGGCCAGAAGATAATTATGATGATATTCTTATATACCCAGCAAGGCCGGAAAATAATTATGATGATATGCTTATATACTCAATCAAATTCCAAAGGATAATTATGATGTTGATTGTATATACCTGATTTTATTTTAGAGAATAATTACGATGTTGATTATATATATATATGATAAATATGATAATGGTTGTGATGATGATGATTATGATATTATGATACTAGGATTGATTATGGTATTGTGGATTCTGTTTCATTCATCCTTGTATGTGCATTGCCTTTCCCCAATATGCATTGCCTATCACCAGTATGTGTCTATATCTATCAGTCTTATAGAAAGGTTGCATAGGTATGGGTGATGAGTATGACATATGGTGTGTTGTATGTTGATTGAACCTCTTGAGCCTAAGATGATGGGGGTTTGTGAAATGCTCAATTAGGTACTGGTTGTCCAGGCTAGATGGTTACTCATGTTATCATTTCTATTGCTATTATTATTATTATTATTGTAATGATCAATATTATGGTTAATTTGTGGTAGCTTGGTTAATTATTTGGTATTGAGATTTGAGGTATGATTCTGGCTCATTTACCTTATGATTATATTATTATGTCTGATTATCTAATGAATAGACGTTTGTATTAAAAACCCTGAGTATACTAGTACTAGTTCCTTCTATGATTATTAGGTCTTAGGATGCTAGTCTTATGATTTAAGTTGTACCTAGAATTGATAGTTTTTATACATGATCTGAGGTAGTTTTATACACTTTTGTATCATTATTCTAGCTTAGTTCGACTTGTTTTGAGAGAAATTCGTGTGCTTAACGAGTTGATATTGATATAAATAAGCATTTAAGTGTCCAAGTATGTGATTATAATGTCCAAAGCATTTTTCAAATAAGTTTGCGCTTAATTGAGTCATTTAGAGTTCAACTCGGAAAACTAGTTTTACTAGCTTGAGCTAGGTGTGTGTCTAGTTGGTTCTGTTGAATTGTAATGTGTTTAATTTATTCCAAATGGTTTAAATGTGTAATTATGAATGGAACAACTTGATTGTAATGTGAAAAGTTTAATTTGATTAAGTTAAGAGTCAGAATAATAAGTGGAAGATCATTGCGAATTTGCCTTATCTTAACTCTAGTTTCGATTTGTCGTTGAGAATAGTGTGTTGTTCTGATCTTTAATATGTGGTGTGTGATATTGTAGTAGGCTTTGTGAGGTGAATATTGTGATATGTTGATGATTTAAAGGCCGAAAATTCATTGAAAATACACTACAAAAGGCATGGACAAAGAATAGGACGTTCAACACTTAACCAAAATTTTGAAAGTAAATTCCAGTGAGTCGACGCGAAGACGACGCGTCTCATCGACATTTCAGCTCTAACCAGTCCAGCAACGCAATGTTGATGCGTCACGTCGTGCAGTCCATGCATAGCTAATTTAAAATCTTGCCGACATGGTGGGACAGCTGGACAACTTGTGGACCATAAAAAAGTATTGGAGAATTTTTGGTGGACATTATTAAAAGCTGTGTCGGTGGGGGACAAATTTTGGAGAATTTTGTTACAACATAGATATATGGACAACATTGGCTGGCAACAACTTTGACAATATATATATTACTCTTGGTCAACTTAGGAGGATTAATGGGGACCACGTGCCATCCTACTCCCACTATGATTATGAATTACATATATATATATATATTGGGCAACTTTGGTAAAAAAGAGGTTGGACACGGTACATGAGAATTAATTGGAGTGGATGCTATTTTTTTCTTTAGGTTTTATTTTTTTAAATTAGTTTTTAATTTTTTATATCATGTATTCAATTATTTGGATCGTGATTGTGAATATTATCAGCTATAAACCTTCTTTCTGGGGTTAAAGCCAAGAACATGAGTACTATTATTTTGAATTAATTTTGATTAATTTTTCTTATCATATTTGGTTGTTTGTTTATTCTTGTTTTAATTATTTTAAGGATTCGCGACCCTTAGAATACATATATTGTTGACCTTTTGATCTCGGGAGAGGGAATAGGGAGATAGAACATGGGAATAAACAAAGTTTGGGTTTTTATTCTTTTATAAAATAAAAAATTTAATTTAGCGTCTAGGACAGACATGTACTTAGATGCCTTACTTGATTCATACGTAGGATGATAGCTTTAATTCACTTAATTGGATTATAACATCTTCTCTCAACGATGTTGTTGTAAGGTCCATATTGGGTAAAAGATTAGAGTTTGGGAAACCATGATCGTGAAATTAACCTTACGAATCAACAACCAAGATAAGCAAGTGAACAAAGGAAATTCAATAACATAGTATGATTGTTCGAAGTGCTTTAACCCTGTGTTTTTCTCCTATTGATTAGCCCAAGATTTGTATTCTACGCATTGTTTATTTTATTTTTAATTTATAATTCTAAAACTCTATTTGCTACTCTCCTCAATTGGTTAAACTAGAATTAGATAGTTGGAGAACACAAGTCCCTGAGAGATCGATACTTGGGCTTCCTTGAAGCCACTTTATTACGTGATAAGACCACGTATACTTGTGTATGCTCTTGGACGCTGTCAGTATATATATGTATATATATTTATATATAGCTATGGTATTATCGTATATCCCTCCCTTCCTTCAGTTATTCAGATTGTATATTCATTCCTTGGCCTTGTATACGTATATATATTATTCTTTCACCCATTATTCGTATAATGGATGGTGATATATGGTGTAGTATTGAGATTACTATGTATAGATGGATTAGGATAGTTCATCCTTAATATTTCCTAAGCCTTATTATGTTAGTTTCTTGGATATGAGTAGGATAGTTTGCCCTTGCTACCTCGCTAACTTCATTATGTAGTTGTTGTACATTTGGGTTTAGATATAATTTCTATTTATATGTTGTATATATCTATATTATCTTTGGAGCTCAGTCGGAAGTTGCCTACTGAGTATCACATATTTGGTACTCATACTACACTTCTCCAGCCTGTAGATCATAGTATGGGTTATCACAGGTGTTGTGTGCATTGTGCGGAGCAACCATGTTTGGAGACATAAAGTGAGATCCTGGAGTTTGGAGTATTACTTTTATCCCTTTTATGTACTATACTAGTCTCTATGTTGTATTTAGAGATAGTTGTATCTGTATATTCATTTAGTACTTCATTTGTATCTTTCTTATGTTAGAAGCTTTTGTACCTATTTCACCAAGCTTTGGGTTCATCCTATGTATGTTAGTCTTTTATTGCATCTATTTTGCATTCTTCTCTTTATTCTTTTAGTAGTTCGTTACTAGCAGTTCCATACTATGGAATTGTCTTGCCTACTAATGGGTTATAGTAGGTGCCAACATGACCTGGTAAATTAGGTCATAACAAGGATATTTTTTGCCTTCATTCCTTAATGGGTACTTTAGAGTGGTCTTTTCTATGGGCTTCTTATCATTGGACTTACTGTCCTCGTTCTTGTTCTATCCTGATAACAATTGAGCTACCTCATTATTCTTACTCTAAGTGTTAGTAGATGAGTACCCCTTTGGTTTTAAAAATTACCCTCTCTTTGATATCCCTCTCAATTTCCAAGGCAGCTTGGAAGATTTCTTCTACGGTTTAAAACTTGTACATAGTCATACATGAGGAGATTTCTTTTTCTCAATCAAACCTTATAGCGTATGATGTCATGGTTCACATTCTCATGATACTTGATCTTTAAGATCAATTGATAGGACTCATTATAATAGGCCAAGACGCTCTTGCTTCCTTGCCTTAAGTTGTATAACTTAGTATGTAACTCATGTCTATATATCTCTAGCATATATCTTTGTTTCATGAGTCCTTTAATGCATTCTATGAGGGTGGTTGTTCGTCATTCAATGCATTTTCTAACCTCTTGGCATAGTCCCACTTGTATTGGCAATACCTTTTAAAGTGGGCTATGGCATAACAACTTTTATTCTCATCAGTGATATCAATGACTTGAAAGATCCTTTTATAAGAGGACTCCCATGTGAGATAATATTTGGGATTAGTCTTGCCTTTGAAAGTCGGAAGACTAACTTTGATTGAATTGATACTTGTATTTTGTTCCCCATTACCTTGTTGGTTTCCTTGATCATAACCTTGGGGTCGGTTTCCCAATTTCCTCTTCCATTACCAACATGTTGGTTCCATTGATCATGACCTTGGGATTGATTTCCAAAGTTTTATCTACCATTAGGCACCAAACTAAATCTTCCTCCTTAATCGTAATAACCTCTTAGATCTATTGGTCTATCTCTTACTTCACCTACTAATATGTTGTCCTCATCATATACTCCAAAATCCTATTCTTATTCCTCCCTTTCTTCCACTTTCATTTGGATTGGTTGGTTTCGGTTAAGGGGTAATTGGAATGGGGAAATTTCATTTAGTAGAGGTCTTGGTATTTAGTTTTGAGATCTATCTTGTTGTGTTTTGTTGAATTAAGGTTAGAGTAGCTGAACGGTATTTCGGTTTTGTGGAAATATAGCGGCTTTAGGAATGAGGATCATGTGCTTGTATTGATGGATTGATCATTTGGTGAAATAATGTGTAAGGACTTGAATCAAGAACTAACAACAAAATGACAAAAAGAAGCTTGAAAGAAATAGGATGGTAAAAGAATTCAAACACTAGAACTAATTGACTAACTTAGTAGGTGAATTACTAGTTGAGTAGTTTTAAGAATCAAGAAATGCGTTTAAGAAAAAGAAGTGAAACTATATGAATAAAAGACTCAGCTTTTGACCCAACCTTAAGAACATGAATAGTAAAAAAATTGTGATTTTTGATTTTTCAAGATAACTAGACCAAAGATTGACAACATGGGAACAAAATCATGCTCGGCTCTGATACCAAATTATAGGAATCAAACAATGGAAACTAAGGATTGATATGAAAAGTAAAATGATAATCGATAAAGATAGTAACTAGAAACAAAAAGAAGTAACTAAGAACAAAAGAGTATATTAAACTCTAATATCCTCAACTACAATCTTAATCAAACACCTAATTCTTAAGGTGACTAAGAGGGAGATGATCTCCCTCTAAACCAATGTTTCTAAATCAATATTCAACAAAAATTTACTAATAAATGGAGAAGCATTCATCAATAATCAAGAAAAATTAAGAAAATAACCTAAGCTCCTAAGTATTTATAGTTTAAGGATAATCATTGCACATTTAGGTGCCTAAAAGTGACCCAATTGCAAGAAAAGGCCCACACAATTAGCTTGAGCAGATTTGAAGTAGTTGGGGCGCATACCAAGTGCATCCCAGGTGCACTAGGGTTGTTTTGACATTTTCTTGAAAGGCTAGAGCAGGTCCAAGGCAGGTCCAAATTACATTGGGCGTATGTCCCTCCCAAGGGATTTCTAGCCCCATTTTACATTCCCTTAGCTCCTCCAATGATCCTTGACTCAATATGAGTTCAATAATAATCAAATGACACCCTCTTGATGGTTAGATGACTTTTTTAAGTACTTCTCGCTTTAGGAACAATCCTTGGATCCCTTGAAGCTCTCAGGCTTAGCTTCTAGTAAAAGGTTTAGAGTTAACCCATATTGTATCACGGCCTATTTAGATCTTTAGATTGATCATGATAAAGAGACTTACTAGCCAGAGGATATGGGACCATCTCTGGCCCTTTAACATTTCATGGTTAACTCAATATCACATGATCTGTTGGTTTATATTATAGGGTATACAGATGGCATTCCCCAGACTAGTATTCTACTAGGTATATCAATCGGTTCTCAAAATACAGGAATCATACAGCTATCAGGGCAAGCTACTAATCATGGTTTTCAAACTCTGGAGGCACATTCAGTTGCTATTATATCCTTATGTGTTGATTATTTTCCTACTAGATTGCTTATTCTTCCTATTGATCCAGGTCTTGTTTTGTTTTTTGATGAGTAGAAAGATTCATCAGATTGTCCCCTTCCAAGTTCAATGGTTCCATTGGTAAGGATGTTTATGAGTTTTTGATTTACTGTTAAGAGAGGATGCAAAGCCTCGGTTCGCCTGAGTCCTATGGATTTTCTTATACTACTTAGTAGTTGATTGATATGGCTTAGTCATGGTAGAGATCTCTTGTTAGTTTTATACCAATAGGTTCCCTTCAGTTATATGGACCCATTTCTCTTGGATTTTTCTATAGCAGTTTGTGCCCTTTTAGCTTGAGGGACCAATAGAGAGATAAGTTTAATTATTTAAAGTAGGGCTTCATGACTATTGTTGAATATGAGGCTCATTGTCATTCCTTGTCTATATATCTCATTTCTAGTATCTCCATTGAGTTCGAGAGGAATAGATAATTTATTAAAGGGTTGTTTAGTTATTACCAATTGGGGACGACTCAGTTAGTAGTTTTTAGTGGTTCTTCTTAGAGTATAGTAAATCATTCCAAGATAATTAGGACAGTTCACAGGGTATGCAAAGTGGTGGTGCTAGGCGTGTGTGTTGATATAGTGATATCAGTGGCCATGCATCCCAAGGTAGGGATTTCTATGGTAGAGGTTCTCATAAATATTGTAGAAGATCATTTTGGGCAGATTTTTAGGGTTTAGATAGTAGGTTTACAAGTTTTGAGGATTTTAGTTGTTAGAGATCAATTCATTCAAGCCAAGGTCTCGTTCTGATTTATCAGACTATGTAGCATTTTCTAGTTTGTTTGGTCCCTCTTTGCTTGATTCTTCTAGTAGATAAAGTTTTGTGTATGATAAGCATGGTCACTTACTGAGGTATTATCCTTGACATGTAATTGGTTCTTCACATCAAAGATCTCAAAATTAACTTTATCAGACCCAATATCAATAGCTAAAGGTGGTACACAGGGTAGAAGAGGTTGGTCTAGGGTGGTGGATGAGGCATCACCCATTCTTGTTTCAAATATAGATAGTGCTATGATTTTCTTGGGAAACTCTAGGCAGAGAGGCTTCTAATGTAGTGATTACAAATATCATCCCAGTTTGTCATCATTCTCCTATAGTACTATCTGGTTTTGGGTATACATTCTCTTATATATCTGCATATTTTACTGCTGGTATTGATGATATGTGTGAATCCCTTGTTATGCCTATATATATATCTACCCCCAAAGGAGATTCTTCATTGGTGGATTGGTGGATTGGGTGTAGTGATCCTATGTTGTTACCTTTTTAGGGCATAAGACTTAGGTGGACTTGATTATCCTTGATATGGATATTTTTTATGTTATCTTGGGTATAGATTGGTTAGCTCCTTATCATGCGGTTTAAACTATTTTTTCAAAATTGTGCTTTATCTACTCATGGTATTCCAAGGTTAGAATAGAAGGGTGATTCAAACTTATGTCTCTGGGGTGTTATATCTTTTCTATGTGCTCATCAAATAGTAGAAATGGTTTCTCTTTCCTATTTTGCTTATATTCTAGATAGTAGTTTTGGTTCACCGCCTCCTTAGGATTCCTTTCAAGTTGTTAAGGAGTTCAAGGATTTTTTTCTAGGAACATACCTAGTATGCCTTCATATCAAAATATTGGTTTTTTCATTAATGTTGAGCCAAAAACTAAGCCCAATTCCATTTCCTCTTATAGGATTGCCCCAATAGAGTAGAAGGAATTGAAGGAGTAATTATAGTATTTGTTAGATAAGGATTTTATTAGATTGATTTTGTCTTATTGGGGTGATCCTTTTCTATTTGTAAAGAAGAAAGATAGATTCATGCACACACGTATTAATTATCGACAGTTGAATAAAGTGACATTCAAGAACAAGCTTCCTCTTCCTCACATTGGTAACTTGTTTTGCTTTTATGTTTCCAAGACCAACTTGAGATATAGTGACTATCAGTTGTGAATTAGAGCTTTGGATGTTCTAAATATATGTTCTTGGATACAGTATGACCATTACGAATTCTTAGTTATTTCTTATGGGTTGACCAATCTCTGACAAGATTTATGGAGTTGATTTTGGCCTTATCTGAATTCTTATATGATTATGTTTATCAATGTTATTTTGGTTTATTCTAAAAATGAGGCTGGCCATATGAGGTACCAGAGGATCGTACTTTAGAGATTGAGATATGATAAGTTGTACTTCATGTTTTCCAAGTGTGATTTTTGGTTGGATTCTATTTCTTTATTGGGTCATATTGTGACCAAGTATGGTGTTATGGTAACCCGATCAAGGTAGGGATGGTTCATGATTAGGATAGAACTACTTCTTCAAGTTTTGCTAGGTTATCAAGCTATTATTGGTGTTTTTTGCATGGTTTTTCTTCTATTATGGCTCCTTTAAACAGGTTGACTCATTAGAATATTATTTTTCAGTGGTCAGATGCTTATGAGGAGAGCTTGCAAAGGTTCAAGGAGTTGTTGACTTCGGTTCCTATTTTGACTTTACCTGAGGAGGGTGCAGGTTTCAACATGTTTAGTGATGCTTTTGGAGTTGTCTTAGGAGTTAGCTTCTCTCGAGGTTAGCGATTAGAGTACACCAACCCTTCTAGCTCATTTTAAAGTATTAAAGATAAATATTGGATATTCAAAAGAAAGTTGTTAAGGAATCAATTTCTAACTATGAGCCTTGTGTTGATGTAGAAGGGTAATTAATTACTTATGCGTTTAGACAGTTGAAGCCTTAGGAGAAGAATTTCCCTAAACATGATTTAGAGTTAGCAGCAAATGTGCTTTTATTGAAATTAAGGTGATACTACTCATATGTGTTCGTTGTGAGATTTTCTACAATAATCATAGCCTTCTATAAATTTTCGCTAAGAGATATATTAATATGATATAATGTAGATAGTTAGCATTGCTTATGGATTATGATCTGGCAATTATTTGTCATTCAAACAAGGCTAAAGTGGTAGTGTAACGCCCCACATTTCGGACTAGAATGAAAATTCGTCAGTCATATGTGTAGATGTTCCAAAAGCCTTGAATCCTATGTAAATTTAGTGTGTTAATCAATTATGTAGTGTGG
>NC_061121.1:173671070-173673587 GCF_002878395.1 Capsicum annuum | reverse complement strand
TCCATGTGGAGTTGATGCAGAAGGAAAGTTTAGCAAAGAATTGCCCTCGCATTTTGGCAAAGATAATGGCACTAAATCTTGACTTTATCTTCCGAGACATGGGCGAATGTAATCTTGATTTGACTCAAGAGTTTTATGCCAACTGGTCCCCAAGGACTACAGGAAATAAAGTAAAGATTCGGGGGCAAGTCTTGCAATTGAATTCTGATTTCTTCAACTCTTTCCTGGGTACTCCGAGTGTGGATCAATCACCACTCAAGGAGCTCTACAATAGACCTCCCTACAGAGCCATCAGACATACGTTGTGTGGATCAAGGTCCATGACCCGGTGGACTCATCACAAAGATAATGGTCGTTACAATACTTACCCATATGCTTGTTTGAATAGAGAAGCTCGCATATGGTTAAGAATAGTCAATTCCTACTTGATTCCTGGGACACAATACACTAAGGTCACGCATGATCGAGTCTGCTTGGTATATGCTCTAGTGACGAATGTTCCCATCAATATTGGTACAATTATACGAACGTCGATGCGAAAATCATGGGTGCACAAAAGGTCCCATTTCAGTTTCGGCAATTTATTGAATGCAATTTTAAGGAAAGAGCACATTGAGAGGAGCCAGCAGACCATAAGCTGCCACATAACCCAAAGAAGATAGATCTCACGAAAATCAAAGATCCAGAAACTGGTCAAGGCATCAACCTTACCACTGCTGAGAGACATGCTCGAGATGAGAGTTTTTTTTACCATCTGTATGGCATGACTAGGTTCACTATAATGAATGGGGGTCGTGTGCCGACTGATGCAGAGCTTCGGCAGGTGGAATATGACTAACCGCTTAATGAGCATGCTCGGGCCATGTGTGGAGTGGGGGTAAATTTTGAAGAACCTCTAGATGATAATGTGCCGACAGACGATAATCACCAGCTGCTAGACTCTAATGTGGAGGACAACTCTGATGATGATGACTCTGATGATGATTCTAACGCAGGGGGTATGACCCCGGATGTAGAAGAGGAGTCTGGCTAACCAGGTTTTTGCTTATTTATTTACACTGAGGGCAGTGTGTTCCTTCTTAGTGTGGTGTTGCACTGCGTACTGCTTGCCCGCATTTATTCTATAGTCGTTTTGATTTAGTCGTAGTTAGTTAGTTGTAATTAGTTAGATTTTTGCATGAAATTGTTCTTTTAGACGGCATGGCATTATAACAGGAGTTTGTGCTGAATCACTACTATTGAAACATTTAGGCTCTAAGTTGTGACAAATGCTGTGATAATTGTTTGTGGTCTAATTCATTTATATATTGGGTCAAGAATCTATAATGCTCCCAATTAATTTGACCATGTGCAATGTGTGTGTAAGGTTATTGTATATTCTTTGTTGCGGCTGATGCTAGAACTTGCCTAGTGTGTGTGTGAAGCAAAATAAAGATTGTGAGTTTAGGAGATGATTTAGGCATTTCTTTGGCAGCCCTGATTTTTTATCTTCTTTTTACCTACCTTTGTACATTATCCTAGTGAACACCCATTGAGTCTTTAGTTATTTTCTTTGGCAACCCCATATGTAGCCTAATCCATTTTTTTAAAAGACCATAATTTGATCCAAAAGATCCTAAGCGCTTTAAATTGTAAAATCAAGTTGAGTAAAGAGTGTGGCAAAATAAGAGGAAAATGGTGAAAGTGATGCCCCAAAGTTTAGTTATTGGTACATGAAAATATTGTGATCGAGGGTGGCTATCATAGGGATGCTAAAAATAATAATAATAATAATAAAAAAAAAAAGAGTTGTATATTCCCATCATAGTGTTTTTGATTGAATAACAAAATGGGTGAAAGGGGGTTCGTAGATGAAAGAAAGGTAGAGTGGTTGTTAAAAGTTAGTGTAAATGGCATAAGGTAGTGTATTAAAGCGTTTAGGGAGCATAGTCACCACTTCTAGCCAAAATAGTCCTACCCGCCCCTTTAGCCTACTTTACAACCCGTAAAGACCTATTTGATCCTAACCTTAGCATTCTAATATTAGTGGAGCATTACACTAAGGGAAAGCATATGGTCATCAGTTGTAATCTAAGAATTCTTTGTGAGAGTGAGAGAAAGCAAGTTCTTATACCCATATTTCTGAAAAATGCAAAACTATGAGTGATTATGGGTAACATTTTGTGTGAGCACACATGGTTGATGATTGTTGGGTAGTTTTATATGATTTTTTTAGCTTAACTTGTGTATACGAATTAACCAACTTAATGATTCTATGTTGGAGGGTAAGTTGTTTCTAGTAATGATCAAGAAATCTACTCTTTGTTAATAATTGCCGTGTATGTCTTGTTGAAAATTTTGTGTTGCTCTTGTGAAGTTTAGTTAGGTATTCGCATAGATGTACTATTTTGTTTGAGGACAAACAAATCTTTAAGTGTGGGGTGGTGATGTTGGGCATATTTATACGTCTAAGCACCATAACTTACCCATCTTTTAGCTAAATTTTGAGGATAAAATACATAATTCTTGCACTTTTAG
>NC_061121.1:173609885-173670970 GCF_002878395.1 Capsicum annuum | reverse complement strand
ATTTTTAGTTAAGTGAGCTGACCTATGTGATTAGCATGCTTTTTCAGGTACTAATGAGGAAGATTTCAGCACTTTGGGGACCTGTGGACAGCAAAGGAAAACTTCACATCAAAAGGAAAGCAGCTCTTGGACTAAATGTGACGCATGGGAACTTTTTTCCGGGCAAACTCAATATTTTTAAATAGTTAAGGATGCAGCAGCAATTTATTAGAGAAGGATGTTATTAAAAGCATTATTGCTGAATTTTTAGTTGAGGATTCACGTTCTGTAATTTTTTTGAACACAAGGAAAAGCAGCGTAGCTTAAGGACAGAGAGAGAGAAACACGTTTCTCTCTTATTTTCGCTAGTCATCTTTATCACCAAGATCATTCGAAGTTTTGGTATGATGAATATTTCTAGTTTGATTTCTGTTTTATTCATGAGTAGCTAAGCTTATTTGTTAGGGTTATGGAAACCTTGTAGTATACTCTCTATTGCTGTGGGTTTTTGAATTTATGATGTGTTACTCCACTTATACCATTACTCTCTTCATTTTGATTGAATTCTCATGGTTGCAAACATAGGGAATGCGCCATTATAGTAATAACTTGTTCAATAGAAAAATTACTGTTTGGAAAAGAGAGTGTGACAAGAAAATAGGGTTTCCAACCTCTATTTTACACGTTAATGCCCTATCAGGATTAACGTCTTGGAGAGTTCATATAATTTGTTGTAGACTTTAGATTCGAGAGAACTAAGGTGAATAAATCCTTGATGGTTGAAAAACACTTGGATTTAGAATTAGAATACGTCTCTCTATAAGTGCATGCATGTATAAAATTCGTATTACTCATAGTTAATAGACAAGTAGAAGCTACGAGGTTGGAAACCCCCCTTAAACCAAACCCCCCTTATCTTAGAACCTTCGACCAACAGTCTAATAATAATCGCAGTACTTAGTGATCATAGTATTCCCTGTGGGATACGACACCCAACCCAGTTGGGTTCTATATTTGACAGCGACCGCTTACTCTTTCTAACGAGAGTTGTAATTTGGGTGTATCATGCTATGATCAGTAGAACTCAGTCAGTTACATAATTCAGAACTCTCAAACAGTTATAGAACTTAAGAAATCTCAGTAATCTAAGTATCTTTATCATTCCAGCTTCAGTTCAGTACTCATCTCAGATCTCTGTATCATTCAAAAAATCAATTCAGAACTTAGTATCATTTAGTCAGATAATAGATTCAGTAGTATTCCGTTAGATAATGGAACCAGGTGACCTCAGTCCGCTCAGTCAAGTAAGAAACTCAATAACAGCTTCAGTTCAGTTCAAGTACAAGTTCTAAGAATCAGTTCAGAGTTTTTCAGTTGGAAGTAGGAGCTAGCACTAACCGAGTGCAGGGATGGAGGCTCCCCGTCAGAGAGGCAGATTCGTTAAGAGTAATCCCTAAACTCCAGAACTATGTATCCAGTGCAGGATGTAGGAGTCACCTGTAAGAAAAAGGCTTGTCATCTGTCAGAGAGGCTTGACTATTATACTGCCTTAGGCTTGACTTCCCACAAGGGTCACCCATCAGATAGGCTTGACCAGAGTAGTTTTTGCCCATGACAAGGTATTGACACCCTTCCAGTTGGGGTTACAGGTTGGACCCCACTAGTTCAGACTCAGGGCATGACGGTTAAGTGACCACTCCCACAGTTAAAGTTTCAATATCAGTCTCCAGAGTAGAACTCAGAAATCAAGTCTGTCACGTACAGTCATTAATCTCAATAAGAAACTTAGATAGTTCCACAGATTCATAGACCACCAGCTAGATAGGCTTGGTCTAACATAAAGTTATTCAGTATCAGTACTTACTGAGGTCACCCATTAGATAGTCTTGATCTCAGTCTCAGATTCGGTTAAGTATTCTCAATATTAGTTCCAGAGATCACCCATTAGTTAGACCTGATCTCAATTTTAGTCACTCTTAATCATTATTAGAAGATTTAGACTGTCAGATACAGTCGCTCAGTATCAGTTACATCAATTAGGTTGATCATCACAGTTATATAAGTTAGATCTATCGCCATAGCTTATGTTATCAGTATTTAGTTTAGGACTGTTGACACAGTCAATCAGACTAGTTCTTTATAATTTGAACTGTCAGGCATAGTTGTTTATCTATTCAGTATCTCAGTATCGATAAACTCATGTTGTCAGTATTCAGACTTAGTAGTTAGTATCACCACGAGCTCAGTTTTAGTTACTATATATGTATGTATTCTCACGTTCATATTAGTCCGCATTGTTCATACATATAAACCCCTTTGCATTTAGCCTACCTCACTTGTATACTCATTTTATTCAGACGTACTGACGTATTTGTGCTATGGTGCTTTCTCTTATGTTACTTCATTGGTTCGGAGGCACAAGTTCCAGAGAAGCAGTAGTATTGTAGATTTTAGTAGTTAGAGTTAGAAGTGAGTCCTTATCCTTCGAGGACATGATTATTTATCTATTTTTTCATTGATTAGTTCATTAGTCAGAGTTAGTTGGGGACATATCCCATAAGCTCTCTATTCAGATTATTCAAACAGTAGAGGTTTTTAGAATAGATACAGACTAGATTACAGACTAGATTCAGACTTCAGTATTTCAGTTTTATTTTGGTATTGTGATACCACTTTATTCAGACGGTGTTATTATTTAGATTATGTTCAGTATTAAACCTTATGGCCTTTCAGTTCATGTTTCTGCATTTATATTCATATATTATGCAGTGTACTGGTACAGATCTTAGTCATGGGTTAGCTTGTGGTACCTCAGGGTCATGAGCACTGTGTAGCATTTCGATTCAGAAAATCAGGGCATTAAAAACTTAGTATCAGAGCCTAAGGTTCAATAGAGTCCTAGGAAGTCTGAAAGCCACATCTAGTAGAGTCTTTTACACAGGTGTGTTGCGCACGACATTTATGTGCAGGAGGCTATAAGATGTTTTTAGGAATAGTTTCCCTTCTTTTATGTCTCAGATCGTGCGATAGAAAGGTTCTCCAAGAAACTTATGTGGATTCTCATCATGTTCCATTCATGTCAGCTTTAACTTATCTTAAGGTAGCAGAAATAGTAAGGCCTAGAGTCCTACAAATAGAGCTTTCTCAGACCATCCCCACAAATAGTTTGGGATAGTGTTATCTAAAGTTGGGCAGAGTATGTTTCATGGGGGTTAGTTGTTCAAAATGTGAATAAGTAGTCTTGAAACAATGTATGCAAGAGTTTAAGTTTAGCAATCCAGAGTTATATGTTTTCTTGATGGAAGCATAGTTGTAATTCTCATAGTGTGGAGAAAATATAAGTTTAAGAGAGGTAAAATTTAAAGGCTAGGATGAGAGTAGCATGTTTATTACAGAATTAGGGATATTCACATTATGCTTTGGAGACTAAGTTTGAATCTTTTAAGAATTAATTTGGCGGATTTTACACTAAGTATGAAGATATGGATGTAAGTTAAAAGATGTGATATTAGCAACCTATGATAGTAGCGTATGTTATGTTGATGTATAAGTGGCTAGACATGTTCTAGAGATTTTAGTATGCCTGAACAGTGCATGCAAGAATTTAAGTTTGATGATTGCGGAGACTAAAGAAAGTTAAGATTTGTATCCCATGAGAAAGTATTAGCAGTTTAGAGTTTAGTAAAGTGTTCACAGACTTATGATGATGACTTGAGGCTAAGGTGGAAGGTTTCGTTGACAGAATACAGAAGCAGTACTTTAGTTAATCTTAAGTTCTCAGCATGAGTAAGTCAGTAAAGACAACAGTTCAGTTTGGCAGTTAGACAATCAGATTTATGTAGTTTATTTTCATATCTGTCCACCTAGTCATACTGTCAAAAATCTCAGTAAGGTAACTATTCAAAGATAGAGTACCTTAGTTGTTGCGAGTATAACTCAGTTCATGCATCATGCATTAGTTTTATCTCTCCAATGTTCAGTCATGATCCAGTTCGTAGATGCCCTGTGCATCGCCCCAGTATATTAGTAAAATAAGCTTTCTTGGAGGGACATAGAGTCCCAATGGGGAGATACCCCATAGTTTCTCTATTTTTTTATGTTTTTAAACCCATTCAATTGCATGTCCAAATGTTTCTCACAAAGGTAGTATCAGTTATCAGTAAATATTCATTCAAGCATTTAAGAGTCAGTTCAATAAGTATTCATGCATTAGATATGTATGCTCAGTAGTAGAAGCTCAGCTTATCAGTGTAGCCAGTTATGCATTATGAGAACTGCTCAGTCATTATTTTATGCATTAGGTATGCATGCTCAGTATAAGAATTCTGTCAAATAGTCATACCTCAGATATGCATGTTCAGTATGAATTTTCAGCATGTCAGTAATTCTATCCATATAGTCATGTTTCAAAAATTCACGTCCTTTAAGTAAGTTCAGTCTATCAGTATTCTCAGTCTATCAAGTTTCATTTGGAGATGAATAATTCCAAGGGGGAGATAATGTAACGCACCACATTTTAGACTAGAATAAAAATCCATTATTCATATGCGTAGATGTTCCAAAAGCCTCAAATCCTATGTAAATTTAGTGTGTTAATCAATTATGTAGTGTGATAATCTATTTGAACATGAATTTAGATCATAGAGGTCCCCTAACTCAAGGACAAGTTGAAAGCTTTCCTATTGTTTAAGTTTTAGTGAGCGTCAAAATATAGGTCAATTTCAATCGACTATAACTCCTTGTATATATAAAATTATAGGACCTACTAATTGTCAAATAAAATATATTTGAATTAGCTTTCTAACGATACCAATTTTTCCCAAATCCGATACCAGAGCAACGAGTTATGCCCGTTTTACTCCAGCATGTCATCCTGGAAAACTGACTGACAATATTTTGTGATAAGTATCACAAGTTTGACGACTTATCACAAATGTCGTCAGCCTTATGCAGAAATCCACCCCAAGTGACGACATTTTGTGGTAATTTATAACAAGTGTGATGACTTATCACAAATGTCGTCAGCCTTAGGCAAAAATTCATCAATTTTAGCCCCCCAGTGTCGATAATTGTGATGACTTATCATAAGTCTAACGGCTTATAACAAATATCGTCAGCCTTAAATTTTCAGCAATTGGAAAGCGGTTTCATAAGGGTATTTTGGTCTTTCTCCTCCAATTTCCATAACTTAAAACCCTCGAGGGACGTAATGTTATCCTATTTTTTTTCAATTAAACATCTCAAAAATTCTCTCATACACACTCAACCACAAGATTAGGGTTTCCTCTCAAGATCATCTCCTTAAGAACAAGAACATTCTCTCCCGAAGGGGTTAAACCCTGTTCAAGAAAAAAATCAAGAGCAAGCCTAAGGATTTCTTCAAGAACCGTAAAGAAATATTAGATCTCTTTAAAGATTTAATCACTAAGGTATGCGTAGTGTTTATCCATGGATCCCTTTCATCCATGGAGCTCAAGAATCATGTTTTAAATTATAAATTATGATTTCCTTGTTGTGTTATAACTATATTCATGTTGATGATTGTTGTTTGGATTCAAGGTTGTATCTTGATGTGTTTTTCATAAAGCATGTGAGTAGGTTAGTTAAAACCCATGAATTCTAGATAGATTAAGATTTTCAAATTGATAAGTACACCTATGCCCAAAGTTGTGCATATAAGGTGTTTCATAAAATGCCAAGAATGATAGAATCCATATTTTTATGAATTAATAGTGCTTAAATGACAAGTCCATGTTCTATTCATTATGTTTCCATATGAATTCCATGTTCTTGATATTTGTTGTTGTTATGAGTTGTTGTTGTAATATGGAATGTCCGTGATATTGAGGTATACAAGTATACCCATGTTATATGTATTCCCTTTCATGTATAAGGTGTTAAGAACCATGTGTAGTATGAAATCCCCTACTTATGGTATGATGAATTGCAGATGTTATTCCTATGATCAAGAAGTATCATGTGTGTCAATTTCCTTCCATCGATTCCTGGGGTACTTGTAACTAAAAAATATAACTGTGTGTCTAGAGCTGTCAGTCTCAAGATAATTTCAGTCGTGCTATGATCAGTAGAACTCAGTCAGTTACTAAATTTAAAACTCTCAGATAGTTATAGAACTTAAGGAATCTCAGTAATCTAAGTACCGTTATCATTTCATCTTCAGTTCAGTACTCACCTCAGATCTCTGTAGCATTCAAGAAATCAATTCAGAACTTAGTATTATTTAGTCAGATAATAGATTCAGTAGTATTCTTTTAGCTAATGGAACCAAGTGATCTCAGTCAGCTCAGCCAAGTAAGAAACTCAGTAACAACTTTAGTTCAGTTCAAGTACAAGTTCTAAGAATTAGTTCAGAGTCTTTCAGTTGGGAGTAGGAGCTAGCACCAAGAGAGTGCAGGGATGGAGACTCCCTGTCAGAGAGGTAAACTCATTGGGAGCAATCCCTAAACTCCAGAACTGCATAGCCAACGCAGGATGTAGGAGTCACCCGTCAGAAAAAGTCTAGTCATCCGTCAGAGAGGCTTGACAATTATGCTGCCCTAGGCTTAACTTCCTACGAGGGTCACCCGTCAGATAGGCTTGACCAGAGCAGTCTTTACCCATGGCACGGTATTGACACCCTTCTAGCTGGGGTTATAGGTTAGACCCCTATAGTTTAGACTCGGGGTAAGTCGATTAAGTGAGAACTCCCACAGTTATAGTTTCAGCATCAATCTTTAGAGTAGAACTCAGAAATCAGGACTATCAAATACAGTAATTAATCTCGATAAGAAACTTAGATTGTTCCATAGATTCATACACCACTCTTTAGATAGGCTTGGTCTAACATAAAGTTATTCAGTATCAGTACTTACAAAGGTCACCCATCAGATAGGCTTGATCTCCGTCTCAGATTCAATTGAGTATTCTCAATATCAGTTCCAGAGATCACCCATTAGTTAGGCCTGATCTCAATCTTTATCACTCTTAATCATTATTAGAAGATTTAGACTGTCAGATCCAGTCGCTCAGTATTAGTTATATCTGTTAGGCCAATTATCATAGGTATATAAGTTAGATCAGTCGTTATAGCTTACATTATCAATATTCAATTCAGGATTGTTAGACACAGTCAATTAGACTAGTTTTTCATAATTTGAACAGTCAGGCATAGTCATTTATCTATTCAGTATCTCAGTATCAGTAAAATCATGTTGTCAGAATTCAGACTCAGTAGTAAGTATCACCACGAGCTCAGTTTTAGTTACTATGAATGTATGTATTCTCACGTTCGTATTAGTCTACATTGTTCATGCATATAAACCCCTTTGTATTTAGCCTACCTCACTCGTATACTCAGTACGTTCAAACATAATGACCTATTTGTGCTATGGTGCTTTCTCTTATATTACTCCATAGGTTACGAGGCACGAGTTCTAGAGTAGCAGCAGCATTGTAGATTTCAGCAATCAGAGTTAGAAGTGAGTCCTCATCCTTCGAGGACATGATTATTCTTTATCTTCTCATTGATTAGTTCATTATTTGGAGTTAGTTGGGGACATGTCCCATCATCTTCTTATTCAGATTATTTAGATAGTAGAGGCTTTTAGACTAGACGCAGACTAGATTACAGACTATATTCAGACTTCAGTATTTCAGTTTTGTTTTCGTATTTTGATACCACTTTATTTAGACAGTGTATTATTCAAATTATGTTCAGTATTGAACCTTATGGCCTTTTATTTTATGTTTCTGGATTTATATTCATAAATTATGCAATGTACCGATACAGATATCATTCATGGGTTAGCTTGTGGTCCCTCGGGGTCATGAGCATCGTGTAGCATTCCGGTTTAGAAAATTGGGGCGTTACAAACTTGGTATCAGAGCCTAAGGTTCAATAGAGTCCTAGGAAGTCTGAAAGCCACATCTAGTAGAGTCTTTTACACAGGTGTGTTGCGCACGACATTTATGTGCAGGAGGCTATGAGATGTTTTTAAGAATAGTTTACCTTCTTTCATGTCTCAGATCGTGCTATAAAAAGGTTCTCTAAGAAACTTATGTGGATTCTCATTATGTTCCATTCATGTTAGCTTTACCTTACTCTTAAGGTAGAAGAAGTAGTGAGGTCCAAAGTCCTACAGATAGAGCTTTCTCAGAACGTCCCTACAAATAGTTCAGGATAGTGTTATCTAAAGTTGGGCAGAGTATGTTTCATGGGTGTTAGTTGTTTAAAAGGTGAATCAGTAGGCTTGAAACAATGTATGCAAGAGTTTAAGTTTAGTGATCCAGAGTTATATATTCTTGATGGAAGCATAGTTTTAATTTTCATAGTGTGGAAAAATATAAGTTTAAGAGAGGTAACATTTGAAGGCTAGGATGAGAGTAGCGTGTTTATTAAAGAATTATGGATATTCACATTATGTTTTAGAGACTAAGCTTGAATCTTTGAAAAATTTAAGTTGGTGGATTTTAGACTAAGTATGAAGGTGTAGATGTAAGTTAAAAGATATGATATTAGCATCCCATGATAGTAGTAGAGGCTATGTTGATGTATAAGTGGCTAGACTTGTTTTGGAGATTTTAGTAGGCCAGAACAGCTCATGAAAGAATTTAAGTTTGATGATTGCAGAGACTAAAGGAAATTACGAGTTGTATCCCAGGAGATAGTATTAGCAGTTCAGAGTTTAGTAAAGTGTTCACAGACTTATGATGATGACTTGAGGCTATGGTGGAAGGTTTATTTGAAAGAATGCAGAAGCAGTGCTTCATTTAAGCTTAAGTTCTCAGCATGAGTTAGTCAGTAAAGACAACAGTTTAGTTTAGCAGTCAGACAATCAGATTCGTGTAGTTTGTTTTCACATATTTCCACCTAGTCATTCTGTCAAAAATATCAGTAAGGTAACTATTCAAAGATAGAGTACCTTATTAATTGCGAGTATAACTTATTTAATGCATCATGCATGAGTTTCTGTTCTCTAATGTTTAGTCATGATCCAGTTCGTAGATGCCCTGCGCATCGCCCCAGTATATCAGTAAAGTAAGCCTTCTTAAAGGGACATAGAGTCCCAAGGGAGAGATACCCCATAATTTATCCATGCTTTCATTTCTTTAAACCCATTCAATTGCATGTCCAAATGTTTCTCACAAAGCTAGTATCATTTATCAGTAATTATTCATTCAAGCATTTAAGAGTCAGTTCAGTCAAGTATTCATGCATTAGATATGCATGCTCAGTAGTAGAAGCTCACCTTATCAGTGTATCCAGTTATGCATTCATGAGAGCTTCTCAGTCATGTATTTTATGCATCAGGTATGCATGTTTAGTATAAGAATTCCGTCAAATAGTCATGCATCAGATATGCATGTTCAGTATGAATTTTCAGCACGTCAGTAATTCTATCCATATAGTCATGATTTAAAAATTCTCGTCCTTTAAGTTAGTTCAGTCTATCAGTATTCTCAGTCTATCAAGTTTTATTCAAGGATGAATGATTCCAAGGGGGAGAAATGTAACGCCCCACATTTTAGACTCGAATGAAAATCCATCATTCATATACGTAGATGTTCCAAAAGACTCAAATCCTATGTAAATTTAGTGAGTTAATAAATTATGTAGTTTGGGAATCTCTTTGAGAATGAATTTAGATCATAGAGGTCCCCTAACTCAAGGACAAGTTGAAAGCTTTCCTATCGTTCAAGTTTTAGTGAGCGTCAAAACTTAGGTCAACTTCAATCGACCATAACTCCTTGTATATATAGAATTAGAGGACCTAATATATGTTAAATTTAATATATTTAAATTATCTTTCTAACGATACCAAATTGGCCCAAATCCGATTCCGGAGCAAAGAATTAAACCTATGTTACTCCAGTATGTCAGCCTGGAAAACTGACTGATAACATTTTGTGATAAGTTATCACAAGTGTGATGACTTATCACAAATGTTGTCAGCCTTAGGCCGAAATTCACCCCCAGTGATGACATTTTGTGATAAGTTATCACAAGTGTGATGACTTATCATAAATGTCGTTAGCCATAGGCAGAAATCCATCAATTCCTGCCCCCCAAGTGACGACATTTATGACAACTTATCACAAGTCTGACGGATTATCACAAATATCGCCAGCCTTAGATTTTCAGCAATTAGGAAACCATTTAATAAGGGTATTTTGGTCCTTTTCCTCCACTTCCCACTATTTAAAACCCTCAAGGCACATAAATTTCTCCCATTTTTCTTCAGTTAAACATCTCAAAAATTCTCTCATACAATCTCAACCATAAGATTAGGGTTTTCTCTCAAGATCATCTCCTCAAGAACAAGAACATTCTCTCCCAAAGGGGTTAAACCCTAGTCAAGAAAAAAATCAAGAGCAAGCCTAAGGATTTCTTCAAGAAATTTCAAGAAACATTAGATCTCTTTCAAGATTCAATCACTAAGGTATGTGTAGTGTTCATCTATGAATCCCTTTCATGCATGGAGCTCAAGAATTATGTTTTAAATTATAAATTATGATTTCCTTGTTGTGTTATGACTATATTCATGTTGATGATTGTTGTTTGGACTCAAGGTTGTATGTTGATGTATTTTTTATGAAGCATGTGAGTAGGTTAGTTGAAACCCATGAATTTTGGATGGATTAAGATTGTCAAATTGATAAGTACACCTATGCCCAAAGTTGTACATGTAAGATGTTTGATAAAATGCCAAAAATGATAGAATCCATTGTTTTATGACTTTATAGTACTTAAATGACCAGTCCATGTTCTATTCCTTATGTTTCCTCATGAAATCCATGTTATTGATATGTGTTGTTGTTATGAGTTGTTGCTATGATATGAAATGTCCATGATATTGAGGTATGCAAGTATACCCATGTTAAATGTATTCCCTTTCATGTATAAGGTGTTGAGAACCATGTGTAGTATGAAATCCCCTACTTATGGTATTATGAATTGTGGATGTTATTCCTATGATCAAGAAGTATCATCTGTGTCAGTTTCGTTCCATCGAGTCCTGGGAGTACTTGCACCAAAAAATTATAATTGTGTGCCTAGAGCTGAGTCAGTCTCAAGATAAACTCAGTCTTGCTATGATCAGTAGAACTCAGAACTTAAGAAATCTCAGAAATCTAAGTATCACTATCATTACAGCTTCAGTTCAGTACTCAGCTCAGATCTCAGTAGCATTTAAGAAATCAATTTAGAACTTAGTATAATTTAGTCAGATAATAGATTCTGTAGTATTTCATCAGATTATGGAACTAAGTGAACTCAATTAGCTCAGTCTAGTAAGAAACACAGTAACAACTTCAGTTCAGTTCAAGTACAAGTTCTAACAATCAGTTCAAAGTTTTTCAGTTAGGAGAAGGAGCTAGCACCGAGCGAGTGTAGGGATTGTGGCTCCCTGTCAGAGAGGCACGGTCGTCAGGAGCAATCCTTAAAATCCAGAACTGTATTACCAGCATAGGGTATAGGAGTCACCCATCAAAAAAAGGCTTGTCATCCGTCAGAGAGACTGGACTATTATACTGCCTTAAGATTAACTTCCTACGAGGATCACCCATTAGATAGTCTTGACCAGAGCATTCTTTACCCATGGAATGGTATTGACACCCTTCAGTTGGGGTTATAGGTTGTTCCCCACAAGTTCAGACTTGGGGCATATTGGTTAAGTGAGTAGTCCTATAGTTACAGTTTTAGTATCAGTCTTCAGAGTAGAACTCTGAAATCAGGACTGTGAGATACAGTCATTAATCTCAGTAAGGAACTCAGATAGTTCCATGGATTTATAGACCACCCGTTAGATAGGCTTGGTCTGACATAAATTTATTCAGTATAAGTACTTATAGAGGTCACCCTATCAGATAGGCTAGATCTCAGTCTCAGATTTAGTTGAGTATTCTCAATCTCAGTTTCAGAGATCACCCATTAGTTATGCCTGATCTCAAGCTTAGTCACTCTTAATCATTATTAGAAGATTTAGACAGTCAGATATAGTCGTGCAGTATCTGTTGCATTGGTTAGGCCAATCATCATAGTTATATCAGTTAGATTAGTCATCATAACTTATATTATTAGTATTCAATTCAACACTGTTAGACACAGTCAATCAGACAAGTTCTTTATAATTTGAACCATCAGGCATAGTAGTATATCTATTATGTATCTCAAAATCAGTAAACTCATGTTCTCAGTATTCAGACACAGTAGTTAGTATCACCATGAGCTCAGTTTCAGTTACTATACATGTATGTATTCTCACATTCATATTAGTTGCCATTGTTCATACATATAAACCCCTTTGCATTTAGCCTACCTTACCCATTTACTCAGTATATTCAGACGTACTAATGCATTTTTGCTATGGGGATTTCTTTTATATTACACCATAGGTTCAGAGACACGAGTTCTGAGTAGCATTAGCATTGCAGATTTTAGTAGTCAGAGTTAGAAGTGAGTCCTCATCCTTCGAGGATATGATTATTTCTCTATCTTCTCATTGATTAGTTTATTTGTTGGAGTTAGTTGGGGAAATACCCATCAGCTCCTTATTCAAGTTATTCAAATAGTAGAGGCTTTCAAACAAGACACAGACTAGATTACAGACTAAATTCAGACTTCAGTATTTTAGTTTTGTTTTGGTATTGTGATACCACTTTATTTAGAAAGTGTTATTATTCAGATTATGTTCAGTATTGAACCTTAAGGCCTTTCAGTTCATTTTCCCTTATTTTTATTTATATATAAAGTAGTGTACAGGTACAGATATTAGTCATGGGTTAGCTTGTGGTCCCTCGGGGTCATGATCACCGTGTAGCATTCTAGTTCAAAAAATTAGGTCATTACAAATTGGTATCAGATCCTAAGGTTCAATAGAGTCCTAGGAAGTCTGAAAGTCGCATCTAGTAGTCTTGTACATAGGTGTGTTGCAAGCCATATTTATATGCAGGAGGCTATAAGATGCTTTTAGGAATAGTTTCCCTTCTTTTGATGTCTCAGATCATGCTATAGAAAGGTTCTCTAAGAAAATTATGTGGATTCTCATCATGCTCCATTCATGTAAGTTTTACCTTACTCTTAAGGTAGCAAAAGCAGTGAGATCGAGAGTCCTACAGATAGAGCTTTCTCAGACCATCCTCATAAATTGTTTGGGATAGTGTTATCTAAAGTTGGGCAGAGTATGTTTCATGGGGGTTAGTTTTTTATAAGGTGAACCAGTAGGCTTGAAACAATGCGTGTAAGTGTTTAAGTTTAGTGATCCGAAGTTATATGTGTTCTTGATGGAAGCATAGTTGTAATTCTCATAGTGTGAAGAAAATATAAGTTTAAGAGAGGTAACATTTGAAGTGTAGGATGAGAATAGCATGTATATTAAAGATTTATGGATATTCACACTATGCTTTAGGGACTAAGCTTGAATCTTTGAAGAATTTAAGTTGGTGGAATTTAGACTAAGTATGAAGGTATGGATGTAAGTTAAAAGATGTAATATTAGCAGCCCATGACAGTAGTGGGTGTTATGTTGATGTATAATTGGCTAGACATGTTCTAGAGATTTTAGTAGACCTGAACAGTACATGCAAGAATTTAAGTTTGATGATTCCAGAGACTAAAGTAAGTTAAGAGTTGTATCCCAGGATATAGTATTAGCAGTTCAGAGTTTAGTAAAGTATTTACAGACTTATGATGATGACATAAGGCTAAGGTGGAAGGTTTAGTTGAAATAATGCAGAAGCAGTGCTTCAGTTAAGCTTAAGTTCTCAGCATGAGTTAGTCAGTAAAGACAGTAGCTCAGTTTAGCAGCCGAACAATCAGATTTGTGTAGTTTGTTTTCACATCTTTCCACCTAGTCATACTGTTAGAAATCTCAGTAAGGTAACTATTCCAAGATAGAGTACCTTAGTAGTCGTGAGTATAACTCAGTTCATGCATCATGCATTATTTTCAGCTCTCCAATGTTCAGTCATGATCCAGTTCGTAGATACCCTGTGCATCGCCCCAGTATATCAGTAAAGTAAGCCTTCTTAAAGGGACATAGAGTCCCAAGGGGGAGATACCCCATAATTTATCCATGCTTTCATTTCTTTAAACCTATTCAATTGCATGTCCAAATGTTTCTCACAAAGCTAATATCATTTATCAATAATTATTCATTCAAGCATTTAAGAGTCAGTTCAGTCAAGTATTCATGCATTAGATAAGCATGCTCAGGAGTAGAAGCTCACCTTATCAGTGTATCCAGTTATGCATTCATGAGAGCTTCTCAGTCATGTATTTTATGCATCAGGTATGCATGCTCAGTATAAGAATTTCGTCAAATAGTCATGCATCTGATATACATGTTCACTATGAATTTTTAGCATCTCAGTAATTTTATCCATATTGTCATGTTTCAAAAATTCACGTCCTTTAAGTAAATTCAGTCTATCAGTATTCTTAGTCTATCAAGTTTCATTTGGGGATGAATGATTCCAAGGGGGAGATAATGTAACGTCCTACGTTTCAAACTAGAATGAAAATCCGTCATTCATATTCGTATATGTTCCAAAAGAATCAAATACTATGTAAATTTAGTGTGTTAATCAATTATGTAGTGTGGTAATCTATTTGATCATGAATTTATATCATATAGGTCCTCTAACTCAAGGTTAAGTTGAAAGATTTCCTATCGTTCAAGTTTTAGTGAGCGTCAAAACTTAGGTCAACTTAAATCGACCACAACTTCTTTTATGTATCGAATTAGAGGACTTAATATATTTCAAATGAAAGATATTTTAAATAGCTTTCCAACAATACTAATTTCTTCAAAATTCGATACCGGAGCAAAGAGTTATACCCATTTTACTCCAGCATGTCAGCCTGAAAAACTAACTTACGACATTTTATGATAAGTTAACACAAATGTGAAGACTTATCACAAATGTCATCTGCCTTAGGCATAAATCCACCCCCAGTGATGACATTTTGTGACAATTTATCACAAGTGTGATGACTTATCACAAATGTCATCAGCCTTTGGCAGAAATCCATCAATTCCAGCCCCCAGTGACGACACTTCTGATGACTTATCACAAGTCTGACGGCTTATCACAAATGTCGTCATCCTTAGATTTTCAGCTGTTGGGAAGTGGTTTAGTAGGGGCATTTTGGTCTCTTTCCTCCACTTCCCATGACTTAGAACACTCAAGGGACGTAAGTTTCTCCTACTTTTCTTTAGTTAAACATCTCAAAAATTCTCTCATACACTCTTAACCAAAAGATTAGGATTTCCTCTCAAGATCATCTCCTCAAGAACAAGAACATTCTCTCCCGAAGGGGTTAAACCCTAGTCAAGAAAAAAATCAAGAGCAAGACTAAAGATTTCTTCAAGAACCTTTTAGAAAGATTAAATCTCTTTTAAGATTCAATCACTAAGGTATGTGTAGTGTTCATCCAAGGATCCCTTTCATCCAAGGAGCTCAAGAATCATGTTTTAAATTATAAATTATGATTTCCTTGTTGTGTTATGACTATATTCATGTTGATGATTGTTGTTTGGACTCAAGGTTGAATCTTAATGTGTTTTTCATGAAGCATGTGAGTAGGTTAGTTGAAACCCATGAATTTTGGATGGATTAAGACTGTCAAATTGATAAGTACACCTATTTCCAAAGTTGTGCATGTAAGGTGTTTGATAAAATGCCAAGAATGATAGAATCCATGTTTTTATGACTTAATAGTTCTTAAATGACAAGTCCATGTTCTATTTCTTATATTTCCATATGAATTCCATGTTATTGATATGTGTTATTGTTTTGAGTTGTTGTTGTGATATGGAATGTCCATGATATTGAGGTATGCAAATATACCCATGTTATATGTATTCCCTTTCATGTATAAGGTGTTGAGAACCATGTGTAGTATGAAATCCCCTACTAAGGGTATTATGAATTATGGATGTTATTCCTATGATCAAGAAGTATCATGTGTGTCAGTTTCCTTCCATCGAATCCTGGGGGTACTTGTACCCAAAAAATATAACTGTGTGCCTAGAGCCGATTCAATCTCAAGATAATCTCATTCATGCTATGATCAGTAGAACTCAGTGAGTTACAGAATTCAGAACTCTCAGACAGTTATAGAACTTAAAAAATCTCAGTAATCTAAGTATCGTTATCATTCCAGCTTCAGTTCAGTACTTAGCTTAGATCTCAATAGCAATTAAGAAATAAATTTAGAACTTAGTATCATTTAGTCAGATAATAAATTCAGTAGGATTCCACCAGATAACGGAACCAAGTGGACTCAGTCTGCTTATTCAAGTAAGAAACTCAGTAACAGCTTCAGTTCAATTCAAGTACAAGTTCTAAGAATCAATTAGTGTCTTTCAGTTGGGAGTAGGAGCTAGCACCAAGCGAAAATAGGGATGGTAGCTCCCTGTCAAAGAGGTAGAGCCATTAGGAGCAATTCTTAAACTCTAGAACTATGTAGCTAGCGCAGGATGTAGGAGTCACCCGTTAGAAAAAGGCTTATCATCCGTTAGAGAGGCTTGACTATTATACTGCATTACGTTTGACTTTCTACAAGGGACACCCGACAGATAGGCTTGACCAGAGCGGTCTTTACCCGTGGAATAATATTGATACCCTTCCAACTGGGGTTACAAGTTTGACCCCACTAGTTCAGACTCGGGGCATATCGGTTAAGTAAGCACTCCCACAGTTACAGTTTTAGTATCAGTCTTCAGAGTAGAACTCAAAAATTGGGACTGTTAGATACAGTCATCAATCTCAGTAAAGAACTCAGATAGTTCCATAGATTTATAGACCACCCATTAGATAGGCTGGGTCTAACATAAAGTTATTCAGTATTAGTATTTACAGACGTCACCCATCAGATAGGCTTGATCTCAGTCTCAGATTCAGTTGTGTATTCTCAATATCAATTCCAGAGATCACTCGTTAGTTAGGCCTGATCTCAAGCTTAGTTACTCTTAATAATTATTAGAAGATTTATACTGTCAGATACAGTCGCTCAGTATCAGTTACATTAGTTAGGCCGATCATTACAGTTATATCAGTTAGATCAGTCGTCATAGCTTACATTATTAGTATTCAGTTCAGGACTGTTAGACACAGTCAATCAGACCAGTTCTTCATAATTTGAACTGTCAGGCATAGTCATTTATCTATTTTGTATCCCAGTATCAATAAAATTATGTCGTTAGTATTCTGACTCAGTAGTTAGTATCACCACGAGTTCAGTTTTAATTACTATGCTTGCATGTATTCTCATATTCATATTAGTTCGCACTGCTCATGCATATAAACCCATTTGCATTTATACTACCTCACTCACATACTCAGTACATTTAGATGTACTGACACATTTACGCTATGGTACTTTCTCTTATGTTACACCATAGGTTCAGAGGCACGAGTTCTAGAGCAGCAGTAGTATTACAGATTTTAGCAGTTAGAGTTAGATGTGAGTCCTCATCCTTCGAGGACGTGATTATTTTTCTATCTTCTTATTGATTAGTTCATTAGTCGGATTTAGTTGGGGACATGTCCCATCATCTCCTTATTCAAATTATTCAGACTGTAGAGGCTTTTAAACTAGACGCAGACTAGATTACAGACTAGATTCAGACTTTAGTATTTCAGTTTTGTTTTGGTATTATGGTACCACTTTATTCAGATAGTGTTATTATTCACATTATGTTCATTATTAAAGCTTATGGACTTTCAATTTATGTTTCTGCATTTATATTTATATATTCTGCAGTGTAAAGGTACAGATATCAGTCATGGGATAGCTTGTGGTCCCTCAGTGTCATAAGCACCATGTAGCTCCGATTCAGAAAATTGGGGTGTTATAGGTAAGGGATACCTTAATTTGAAAAGAGGTCAGTATGGGGTGTGAGGATTATCTACTGGTAAGTGAGCAACCTTAAGCCTTAAAAGTTTAGTCCTTAGCTAACCAATTGGTTAGGCTTGATATTTTAACTCCCAAATATATTTTAGCCTTTGTTGAGGTTGGATCTTAATTGATAGAGCATATTTGAACTCATTAGTTTATGATGAGAAGTTGAGGGTAATTCATGATAAAGTATTAAGCAGTGAGGCAAAGACTATATTTCTTGATCCCAGAGGTGTTTTAAGAATTGATGGTTGTGTTTATATGCCTAGAGTTAGTGGATGAGTTAAAGTTCGAAGAATTCTATTCATCTAGGAATGGCTAAGATGTGTCATGACTTGAAGCAACACTATTGGTGGTGTGGTTTGAAATACATTGCTGAGTTTGTGGACTATCACTTGAATTGTCAGCAAGCGAAGTCTGAGCATCAAGGATCAGAAGATGCCTGTTCTTAAGTGGAAGTGGGAGTAGATCATTGTGAATTTTGGTTTTGGCCTACTCCTGACTTTGGGTATGTTTGATTCTATTTGGGTGATTATGGATAGGTTGACTAAGTTCTCGTATTTTATACCTTGGAGGGTAAGGTATAATGCAGAGAATTTGGACAAGATCTACATTCGAGAAATTATTCAATTTTATGATGTACCTATCTTTATTATTTTTTATAAAGGTACTCAATTTCCCTTATTTTTTGGAGTTCTAGATAGAGCAATTTGGGTACTCATCTTTATATGAGAATAACTTTTCACCCTCAGACGGATGGCCAATTATAGTAAATTATTCAGGTGTTAGAGGATATGTTTTGAGTGTGTGTTATGAATTTTGGTGGTCATTTAGACTAGTTAATTCTTGTAATGGAGTTTCTCTACAACAAAAACCACCATTCCAGCATTCAAATAGCCCCTTTATAGGTTTTATATGGGCAGAGGTATAGATCACCTATGGGATAGTTTGATTTATTTGAGGTTAGGCCTTGAGGCACCAATTTATTATGTGAATTGATTGATCGAGTTTGATTGATTCAAAATAAGTATGTGGTTGCTAGGCAGAAGAGCTATGTCTATTGTTAAGTCCATGAAGTAGCATTCATACTTAGTGAGCGATTTTTGTTAAAGATATCACCCATGAAGGGTGTGATGAGCTTTGGGAAGAAAAAAAATCTTAGTTCAAGATTTATTGAGATTCTTAAGAAGTTTAGAGATGTACGGTATAGGCTAGCTTTGCCACCACATATTTTAGTTGTTCATTTGGTATTCTATATTTTATGTTGAAGAAATACCATCCAGATGATTCGTATTTGATATAGTGTGACTCAACTGCATTAGATCATGACTTATCATACTAGGAAGAGCCCATTTCTTTCCTAGACAGGTAGACTAGGAAGTTGATGTCTAAGCATATTGATTCTGTGAAAGTCAAATGGAGACATCACCTTACGAATAAGGTGACAAGGGAGATTGAGTCCGATATGTGAAATAGATCTCCCCAACTTTTTATCAATTTAGGTACCTTATTTGATTTTTCATTTGAGGATGAATTTGTATTTAAGTGGTAGATATGTAATAACCCTAACTATAATTTTTAGCTTTTTATATTTTGACCATTTTTCCTTCCTCGTAGTTGTTGTATGCTATTTATGAGTTATGGGGCTGATTGGCACGGTCACAAAAGCATCCCGGAGTTATTTGAGTGAGTTTGAGATTTTGAGTAGCCTTAAAAGTTATTAGTTTGATTTTGGTAATTATTTTGTGATCCGAGCGACAAATAGTGCTTTGTCAATTCAATATTTTCCCAAACATAAATATTTGGTTAGTAATATAGTTGGTTTGGTTTTCAATCCTTTCTATTTTGTTTTGTCCTATTAGACGGAAACTAGTTAAGTTTGGCCTAAAGGTGTCCCGGGGGTTAACAAGTCAAAAATGATCTCTTTTAAATAAATCTGGTGATTTTATTGAGTTTGAAATATTAAAATTAACCTAATAGCATTACTGGTTTATTTATATGAGGTCCTAAACAAGTTTTGAGGGTTCATTCAAAGTATTTTTGTCATGACCAGACACTAACCCCTAGTCGTAACATGGTACTGAAGTCCATAAGTGACCCCAAGATAACCCATGAACTGGCATAAGTTGTAAATACTAAAAGGAAGATAATAAAATACTATGTTGAAGCCATTTAACAAAATATTTGAATAATCAAATCCATAACAAAAGGGCTCTAAAACACATTGCTAAAAAACCATAACTAACAGCCTGACTGTCTGAAAGCCTTTAAACATGATGAGTTGTTCGAATAGTAAGGGTATTTTGGTCTTTTCCCTTCACTTCCCACAACTTATAACACTCAAGGAACGTATTATCTTCCATTCTCTTCAGTTAAACATCTCAAAAAGCTCTCTTATACGCTCTCAACTACAAGATTAGGATTTTCTCTCAAGATCATCTCCTCAAGAACAAGAACATTCTCTCCCAAAGGGTTTAAACCCTAGTCAAGAAAAATCAAGAGCAAGCCTTAGGATTTCTTCAAGAAACTTCAAGAAACATTAGATATCTTTCAAGATCAAGCTTTAAGATATTCATAGTGTTCATCCATGGGTCCCTTTCATCCATGGAGCTCAAAAATTATGTTTTAAATTATAAATTGTGATTTACTTGTCGTATTATGACTATATTCATGTTGATGATTGTTTTTTGGATTCAAAGTTGTATCTTGATTTCATGAAGCATATGAATAGGTTGGTTGAAACCCATAAATTTTGGATGGATTAAGATGGTTGAATTGATAAATATACCTGTGCCTTAAAAGAGTGCATGCAAGGTGTTTGATAAAATGCCTAAGGAACTAGAAATCATGCAATATAGCTAAATTGTGACTAAGTGAAGGATTCATGATATGCCCCTATATTCCAATGATTTTCATGTTGATATTGTGTCTTGTAAATGTTGTTGCGATGTTCATCAACTAATCTTATGAGATTACGCCATGATTACTTGCATATCCTACTTATGTACAAAATGTATGATATCCATGCACTTCATGGAATTCCCCAAGTTATGATATTATGGATTGTTTATATTGGTCACGTACTCAAGTCATCCATGTGTGTCAGTTTCCTTCCATTAAGTCTTGGGGGTACTTTTACCCAAAATAATATAGTTGTGTGCCTAGTGCCATGTCATGTTATCACGATACTCTTAGTCAAGCCATGGTCTATAGAATTCAGTTAGTTATGTGACTCAGGAAAACTCAGAAATCTCAGCAGACTCAGTTGTTTAGTAACCTCAGTACTCAGTAATCTCAGTGATCTCAGTAATAGCAGTATTTCTAGTGATCTCAGTAGTTTTAGTACTCTCAGTCAGTCCTCAGAATTCAGTACATTCCTTCAGTCAAGGGAACTCAGTAAACTTAGTTTAGCTCCGCTAAACAATACCACTAGTATCAGTTCAGTTAATCAGTATCAATTCATCTAATCAGTTCAATTCAGTTATTCAGTTTAGCTCAGTTATCCAATTCAGTGTCTTTCAGATAGGAGTAGGATTCAGCACTTAGTGAGCCTAGGGATAGGGACTCAACCGCTAGATTAGGACTGAGATCCTTAGAAGTAATCCCTAAGTTCCAAAACTACGTAGCCAGCGTAGGTACGAGATGTCACCCATTAGATAGGACTGACATACTTAGGGGTCACCCGTTAGCATATTTATATGTATAGGACTGATCCTAGGATTCACTCGTTTGATTAGGACTGACTCCACAGCAGTTGTCTTTACTGGTGGCACAGTAATGACACCCTTCCAGTCAGGGCAGAGATTGAACCCCAGTCAGCTTAGCATGGGGCATATCGGTTAGATGAATACATCCCACAGTTTTAGTTACAAATTTAGGACTGTCAGATACAGTCAACTCAGTTCAGTAGTACAGATTCAGTACTGTTAGAGACAGTCAATCCTTATCATTATAAATAGACTTCAAGATCACCCATTAGATAGGACTGATCTCAACTATAGTTAAACAGTATCAGAATCATCAGATTTAAAGATCACCCACTAGATAGGACTAATGTCTCATTTAGTTACTCCATATAGAATGGAACTCCGATAGTTCCATCAGAACGTAGACTGTCAGATAAAGTCACTCAGTATCATTTACATCGGTTAGGCCGATCATCATAGTTATATTAGTTCTGTTAGTCATCATAGCTTATGTTATCAGTACTCAGTTTCAGGACTGTTAAACATAGTTAATCAGACCAGTTCTTCATAATTTGAACTGTAAGAAATAGTCATTCATCTATTCAGTATCTTGGTATTAGTAAAGTCATGTCAACAGTATTCAAACTCAGTATTCAGTATCACCACAAGTTAAGTTATAGTTGCTTCTGCATGTATGTATTCTCACGTTCATATTAGTCAGCATTGTTCATGCATATAACCCTTTACATTTAGCCTACCTCACTTGTATAGTTAGTATATTTAGTCGTACTAACGCATTTGCGCTATGGTTCTTTCTTTTATGTTACACCATAGGTTCAGAGGCACGTGTTCCAGATCAGCAGTAGAATTCCAGTTGCAGAGTTGCAGTGAGTCCTCATCTATTTGAGAATGATATAATTTTATTTTATTTATTATTTTAATTCAGTTTTGCTTGACGAAGTTAGTTGGAGACATGTTCCATTAACTCCTTATTCAGACAGTTTAGAGGTTTTCTAGACTATAGCATGTCAGACAGTTATTTCAGATTTGTTTTGGTATTGTTATACTATTTTCAAACATTATTCTTATCAGATATTTTTATTTAGATTTTAACCTTATGGCTATTCAGTACATGTTCCACATTTTCATGTTATATTATATAGTATACAGGTATAGATATCAGTCATGGGTTAGCTTTTGGTCCTTCGGAGTCATGAGCACCGTGTAGCATTCTAGTTTAGAAAATTGGGGTGTTACATCAGTCTACTAAGCATGAACTATCAGCCTAGAGAGATCCATCTTCTTAATCAACATAATTATCCCACATTTTTTTATTACATCTTTAAAAACTCCCAACACAAACTTACTTTTCTGGCCCTAGCATCAGCCACCATTGTCGAAGCATACCTCACTAAAAGGGTGAACTTGAGTGAATACTCCTTCACACTCTTGTTACCCTACTTTAGATTTATAAAATCCTGCACCTTGTCATGCCTCAACTTGAGTGGGAAGAACCTGTTTAAGAAAGCAGTAGAAAACTTATCCCACTTTATAGGACCTGCATCAGCACCTCTGTCCTCCTTCCACTTCCTAACCTAAGTATGAGCTACTCCTTGTAGCTGGTAAAAAGCTAAATCAGCATGCTCACTAGAAGTGACACCCATGATATCTGTCACCTTCTGCACAAAATCCAAGAACTTTTATGGATCCTCATCAGACTTAAATCCAGAGAATGTTGGAGGATTCATCTAAGTGAAATCCCAACTTTTAATTAATGTTGTATTAGCTATGGGGTTTGCAGGGTCAATGGTCTACTAGTTATTCTAAGCAGTCATGGATTGGGCTAGTACTATGAAGGCAACCTTAAATTTGGCATGAGATACTTGCTTATTCAGAAGGTCCTTGAGGACAGGTGTTGCAGGATAGTCCCTATTTCTCCTTCTATTATCCCTTCTAGGAGGTATTTTCTATAGATGATAGAGAATACGTTAGAATAAGAAGTTTAATGAAGCTTATGATCCATCGCACAATATGAATACTAAAAAAGGGAAACTTTTCTAAAATGTATCGTAGCCTCTCACCCATAAATTTGGTGTGCTTCATACCCATGAATAAGACTCTACTTAACATGGCTTTTATACACCCCAAGACACTTTAAACCTTGTGCTCTGATACCAACTTTGTCATGATATGACTACCCCTAGTCGTAACACGGTATTTAAGGCCATAAGTGACCCCAAGATAACCCATGAACTGGCATAAGATATAAATACTGAGAGAAAGATAACAAAATACTATGTGGAATTCATTTAACAAAATATCAGAATAATCAAATCCATAATAAAAGGTGTCTGAAATGCATTGGTAAAAAACATGACTAACTATTTGACTATCTGAAAGACTCTTAACCTTGTGAGTTGTTGGGACAGGTCCCCAACTAACTCTGGCTACTGAAATAACATGAACTGAAATACTAGAAAGCATGATAAATAATATAACTAATCCTCGACTGATAAGGACTCACCAATGCCACAGTAGAGTGATACTGGAATGGACTACGTATGATATGGAAACCAAACATCTAAACCTATGTTACAAAACAACATAGCACAAAAGAGAATATACGGTCAGTACTTTTAATAAACTGGTATATGAGATAGGGACTAGCTGATATACATATAGGTATATAGCATGAATGTATGAACATATAAAATAAATCCAATGCCAAGCATAAACATGTATTGAAATAATTCAAATAATTAAATAATTGATATGTGGACACTTTGTACAAACCTAAACTGATATAATTTGAATACTAAATAGAAACTATGGAAGCTAACATTTAACTGACATGCCATAATCTACGCTAATAAGGGTATAACCTATAACCCCTATTGTAAGGGTGTCAGTATCTTACTAAGGGTACCAACATTGGCTGTGTGGATCTACTAAACTTGTGTCCTGAAGGACTAGAGTGTCAGTCATATACTATTGGGTGACCCTTAAGAGAGTGTCAGTCCTAAACTAGCACGTGACCTCTAATAAACTACACTAGCAATGTAGTTAAACTCAGGGATTTCTACTAAATTTCTCAATCCTCTACTAGTGGGTGATCCTTCATCCCTAGGTTCACTCGGTGCTAAGTAATACTCCCAACTGAACTGACACTGATACTGATAAAAGTTTAACATAATTCACAACTGAGAAATGCTTAACATGAATATCATAGTTTGAATAAAGGGACGTAATCATGATCAGAATGACCTATGACTTAAAAAGCAGAGACATACATGAATATCTAGGTACCGGATGTTCACAACTTACCAATGTTGAATACTACGAACTGATCATGGTGATTTTTGAACTAGACATGGTGCGTAAAATCGTGGATGACATTTAATACTTTAATAACTGCTCATTATGTAGACATGTGAATTATCAGGAAACACAATTTCTTAGAGGGAGTATATTTTCATAGTTCGTAATTAAAATAATTGTGAGAAGATTCATTAAATTTATACATAACTTGGAACTCCATAAACGGGAAAAGATATTTACATTTTAAGATAAAGAGAGTTTCTTGGGACTCAATGGGCGGAAGGGACCCATTGATGAATATACTATATACCTGGTAGTAAGAGCCTTGGGAAATTCCTTGGAATTGATCTTGCTCTTGACAAACCCTAGTCTTTTTGAGGAAGAAGGGAAAAATGCCTCTTTAATCCTGTTTGAGTGAAATATGGTTAATTAATGAATTTGGGTCTTTTGGATCTTTTTTACCACCTCTTTAAATGCCAAAACAACATGAGTTTGGATTTTAAAAAGTAGGAAAAGACATAAAAGTCCCTAGAAAATGTGCAAGAAAAATCATTCCCATTCGTTACGATTCCCCTCATAACTCTTTATGACTGATCATGACTCATGATCTAAGTTGTAACTTGGGGTCTTGGGATCCTAGGTACATTCTGCTTTTACCATGACTGCCTCCTAATGTCTGACTACATGAAACACCCTAGGTTTTGGCCCTTGGAAATTTCCTGAGCTTTAAGCTCACTGTCCTAGTAATGATCCACCATACGAGTCATATGGTGTGGGTATGGGTCAGTTAAACCTAGTCATTAGGTGACCATTGAATAGTTGATGGGTTATATCTTGGTTAAGTCTTGGTGGTATGAGTCATCAGAGGTGGTAAAGGGTCGTTTGGCCAAACCTTTCTCAAATTAGTAACTTAGTGACTTAACTTGGCTCTGAGTATGACTGGATCAATAAGAACCATACAGATAGGTTATGGATGGAAAGGTTGAGTCATATGTTGTCTAGTGTCCAATCCCTTTGGCTTCTATCTGGGATACGACTAGACCATACGAGTCATATGGTCAGGTAACGATTGGAGATCATAGAGTCATATGGTGGACAGTGTATGGGTGTCCAACTTACTGTCTTGGTGATGACTCAATGGTATGAGTCGTATGTTGTGGTCATGAGTCGTGGGGTCAACTTGTAACCACATGCGATCTTTTGATAGTTTTAAGTTGTGGGCATTCTGTATATTTCTCTTTTTAACTTTCTTTGACACCACCACTTAAAACACCTTTTGGGACTTTATTAACCTATTATTCCTAATCAAACACTCTTAAAATCTCTCTCAAACTCACTTTCAAGCAAAAGGCAAGGGTTTCATTAAGATAATCAATTTAGGCTTTCAAGGGTAGTTTCTCTTCGTATTTCTTAGTATCCAAGGAATGTGACCCTTCCCTCATTGTTATTTTACTAAATACATATGTTTTAATGTATGATTTTCATGGTATTGTTATGCTTTGGAAATAAAGGTTTGGGGTTTTGGATTTTAATGGTTGATTAATGTTCCTCATGACTTAAATATGGTTTTTCATATTTTAATTATGGTTTTCCACATGTGGGTGCATGAGGATGGTGATTTAATTTGGGGGTCATGGTTGAGCCCCAAATTTGATGATTTTGGCTTTAATAAAGGCATGCCCTCAACATTTTTGTGAAATTGTCAGTGAGAATGATTTTTTCATATAGTTTGACTATTTTTGAAACCTTTCATTACATGAATGGTTAAAGGAACATGGATTGGTTTTAGTTGTCTTTATATGGTTTTCAAAAGGCTTTGATGACCCTGGTTTGATTATAAATAGTTTTAGTTAATAGAAAAGTATGGAGTCTTATTTGGTTAAATTGTTTATATGGTATAAGATGATAGACTTATAAGCTCTAATTTTGGTATAACGATACCAATGGTTAATGCCTAATTTAAATACTCCTTGGTAAATGGTTGGGAATGTGTAAATGGTTTTAATATAGGCTTAAAGAGGGTTGCGTAGTAAAGTTGTAGAAAGTGGGGGTCCGGGGGGAACCGACACTGGAAACTCGCATTTGTCGATGTGAGGGTGGTCTTGGTGACCGTGTCCATAATGTCACACTAATATTTTGGGGGATGTACTATTTATCCCAGTTTCTTTTCTCCGGTCATACAGCTAACATGCACTGGGGCCCTTTCGGCAGGGGGAGCTGAACCCATATAGCACGTGGGTAATTTTAGGATGGCCAAGCTATACATCCCAGGTTAAGGATTTAAATGCATGATAAAACTTGTTCCCTATCATGGAATGATATATATGTATATATGTGGTTACATGCTAGCGTTTACCCTACTAACCATCTTCGGGCATTGTATCCCCATGCAATGTAGGAATCAGCCATACTACCATTCGTCCTACTTAGTGACTTGGATTTTGGGACAACTTTGAGTCAGATTGAAGTAGTGAGCTTTCATACTCCGGAAGACTCCATTTCATGCTATGTACTTTTTAAATTTTTTGTTATTTCTTTGGTTATGGTTTTGGATATGGTTGGGGCATGTCCCAGCTGAATATTCTTTGATTCTAGTTAGAGGCTTGTCAAACTACTATGGTCATGGGTGGTGTCGGTATTAATGTTAGCATTGGTATTGGTATTGGTTGGATATTTGGGTCTAGTTGTTTGGTTATGATTTTAGATTAGCCTTATTATTTTTAGATTATTATTGTTTTATCTTTTCATATGCTCAGAATTCGTCCAAAAAATGGAGTAGGGTGGTTATGATTGGGTAATTATAGTGGTATCTGGTCCTAGTCGGACTTGAGATACATGACACGACTAGGCCCTAGTTCGGGTTATGTTAGATTGGTATCAGAGGCCTAAGGTTCTTGGTCAACTAGGTGTCCAACAAAGTCGTGTTAGTAGAATCTCTTTTAAGGGTGTGCAGCATGCCATACTCATAAGGGAGAGGCTACAAGGCATTTAGGAATGTTTCTCTTTCTTGTGTTTTTTTTCAAGCTGTAAGGTCTATGGTTAAGAAATTTTATCTAATCCCCTTTGTTATCTTTTTAAATTATGCTTCGCAAATGATCTAAAGTTCAATGCAACTCTGTTGTCCTACTTAGGGACAATATTGATGAGACCCATCCTACTTATGGGGTCCAGACTCGCTCTAGGGATCCAATTCCAGATTGCCCTCTTGGAGTTCCACTAGTTCCCTGTAGTCTTTCTTGAGCTCCTCAGGCTGAGGTGACAAGTGTTGAGTTCCTTCAGTCTATTCATATGTTGGCGAAGTTGGTAACTTCTCAGTCTGAGAATGGTTCTTCTATTACTCCATCTTCTGAGGCCACAAGGGTTGGCTATTTTATGAGGTTAAACCTTCCATTATTTACTGGTGTTAAGGTTGAGAAGGATCCTCAAGGTTTTATTAATGAGATGGAAAAGATCTTCCGTGTTATGCATGCCACGAATGTGGAGGGTGTGAAATTTCTTGCGTACCAACTGAAAGATGTAGTATACCAATGGTATAAGGAATAGGAATATTCTAGGGGTGATGATGTTGAGTCATCCCTATGGGATAATTTCTCTAATGCTCTTCTAGACCGCTTCTTTCCTTAGGAATTAAGGGAGGCAAAGGTAGAAGAGTTTGATAACCTAATGCAAGGCAAGATTTTAGTCAAGGAGTATTCCTTGAAGTTTCACCAGTTGTCTTGGTATGCTCCCGAGTTGGTTTCTAGTATAAGGACTAGAATGGGGAAGTTCACTTTTGGGTTGTTCCAAGACTTGATTTTGGAGAGTATGGCTGCGTTGTTGAACAAGGACATGGACATCTCCAAGTTAGTGGTATATATGCAGCAGGTGGAGGAAGAGAAGAAGAAGCAGGCAGAGATTGGGGAAAGGAAGAGCAAGAAGTTTAAATTTTCCAATTAGGGTGGTGGCCAACAGCAGAGTAGTAGGGAGCGTATCTTGCTAACTAGGTTAACTTAAGTGAATACTCCTTAACAGTCATGTTACCCTGCTTTAAATTAATGAATTCTTGCACTTTGGCCTCCCTCAAATCAAGAGGAAAGAACCTATCTAGAAAAGCAATAGAAAACTCATCCCACTCTATAGGCCCAGCTTCAACACCCATGTCCTCCTTCTATTGCTTAAAATAAGTATGGACCACTCACTATAATTGGTAAGCGGCCAGATCATCACTCTCACTCAAAGTGATGATCTTGATAACTTTCTGAACACTATCGAGGAACTCCTGTGGATCCTTCTTAGACTTGGATCCAAAGAACGTTGAAGGATTTATCCAAGTGAAATTTTGGATTCTAGTTGTTGTTGTACTAGACACTAGGTTAGCTGGATCAATGGCCTACTGGTTGTTTAAAGAATCCATTGATTGGGATAATGTCGTGAAGGCAACCCTAAATTCAGCGTAGGAGGCCTACTCATTTAGAGGGTCGTTGAGAATAGGTGATGGTGTTGGTTGGTCTTTGTTCCTTCTTCTGTTAGCCCTTTCGGGGGGCATTTTCTATAAATGGTAGAGAACAAATTAGAAGAAGAAGTTTAACAGAGCTTACACCCCATTTCACAACATGAATACGAAAAGAAGTAAGACTTTCCTAAAATATTTTGTGGCCTCTCGCCCATAAGTGTTGCGCGATTCACACCCATGAACAAGGCTTTACATAATGCGACTTTCGAATACCCTAGGACACTTTAAAGCTTGTGCTATGATACCAAGTTTTTCATGACCCGAGACCACCCCTAGTCATAATATAGTTCTTAGAGTCACAAGTGACCCAAAGTTAACCCATAGTCTGGCATAAGAAGTAAATATAGGAGGAATGTAACAAAATACTTAGTGGAAACTAACTGAAGTAAGATGATAAGGAATAATCAAAAAATCAAGATAAATACTATCTGAAAATACTCAATGAAACTGAAAAGAAACTATCAAACTGTCTGACTTTCTAAAAGCCTCTAAACCTAATGAGTTATTTGTATAGACCTCTAACTAACTCTGACTAACTAAAATAAGATAAAGTACTACAATGAATAGATGATAAGATAACTAGTCCTCACCTAATGAGGACTCACCAAGGTTGCAGCTGAGTGTCGTGTCAATGTGTTAAGGGTGGTCTGGGTACTGAGCATCCAAACCTATATTGTTAGACAATATAATACAAAATTATGTGATCTGTACTTTAAATATATTGAGTATGCGAGATGAAAACTAGTTGATGTATATATATATATATACTAAGCATAAATGCATGAACATAAAAATTGAATGTAGGATCAAGTATAAACATATGTTGTGTATCTGAATAACTAAGTACTAACCACTTGGTCATACAAACCTGAACTAAACATAATCTAAATATTGAACTGAGGACTGTGGGAGCTAATATTTAATTGACATGTCCCAATCCGAGCTAATCAGGGTCCAACCTGTAACCCCAATCGGAAGGGCATCGGTACCTTGCCAAGGGTTCCAACATGTACTGGTGTGGATCAATTAAATTAATGTCCTAAGTCCTCTATTGGTTGGTAACCCCTCGTGACCTACGGTGGCAACGTAGTTCTGGAACTTGGGGACTTCTACCAATGATTTAAGTCCTCAACCGGCAAGTTAGCCTTCATCCCTAGGTTTGCTCGGAGGTAATTACTACTTCCAACTGAACTGAAACTAATAACTAATATATGATCAACATGACCCGATAACTGATATATGCTCAACTTGGTAATATTATAAATTTAACAACATACGCATGATCTGAATGGCTTATAACATGTAAATATATATGAATGGATTTCCTAGGTATCGGGTGCTCATAACCCACTAACTCTGTATAATACAACTAAACATGATCATATTGAAAGCTGATCATAATAGGGAAATTTCTTGAACATAGCCCAAAAATTCAAAAACTGATCATTATACAAAAATTCATATTTTGAACATAGGAGATCACTATCTCATGGAAAACACATACTCATGGTCATATACATAAATTGAGGAGAGTTAAGAGATTCATATTTAACCTAGAACCCAATTAGAGAGAAAGAGAATAGTACTTGTAAATTTAGAGAGTCCTTGGGACTCAGTGGGTGGAAGGGACGCACTGATGAAATCCTACATACCTAAAAACAAACCCCTTGGATAATCTTCTTGAAACTTGAACTTGCTTTTGATGAACCCTACTTGCCTTGGAGAGAAGAGAAAAATTGCACTTTTTGGTTTATCTGGATGGAATTATGACTTAATCATGAATTTAGGGATTTTGGGTCTTTTATACCACCCTTTGAGTAGCCCAAACGACGTGGGCTGGGTTAAAAGATGGTGGAATTTACCAAGGATCCCTTGTTAAAAATGTACAGGAATTTTGGTTCCAGTCATTATGGCTCACCCTACGACTCATACGTCTGGTAACGAGTCGTGGTCTGAGTCTTGACCTGAGGTTCTGAGGTCTGGGCTCTTCACTATAAGGTAATGAACCCCCCTCCCAATGACTCGTAAGGTCTTACTATGAGTCATTAGGAGTAGTCATTATCTGAGACTCAATTTCTGGGTTCCTTTTTGCTAAGGGAAAGAGACCATCGAACGACTCATCGTCACTGATAATGCGTCGTAAGGTATGGTCGTTACCCCTAGGCTAAAGTTTGAGATCTTTACTGGAGTGGCAATGACTTACACGTAACAACTCATTACATCTAGTAATGACTCGTTACTAGAGTCTTCATCACTGCAGTATGAAAAGTCCCTTAGGAAAAAATTCTACAACTTTGCCATGACATCGAATTAAGGTGAGACTTGCGACCTCAGAAAACTAATTTAGCGGACAATCTATTGTTAGGTCTAGAGCTTAAGAATTCTAGGGTATTACTGTATTAGAGGATTTTACAAGTGACTACCATATCTTACATGTATCTTTTGAATGATTCATTCATCTTTAAATATTTTGGGGTTCTACTTCTTTTTCCACTTTTGAAATCATGCTCTCCGACGACAAAGATGGGCTAAAATTGTGGAAATGGACTATTTATATTGTTTAGGTGAACATAGCCTGTGATCGCAATATCCACCATTTGATACGCCCAAATTACACCTTACCTAAGAAGTATAAGTGGTTTTTGTTGAATATATAACCCAACAAAGATTGTGGTCGAATCCCACTGGGAATATAGTGAACACTAAGTCGTTTGCAATTTAAGTGACAATTAGTCTACAATTTCCATGAAATGGGGGGTTTATAATAAGTGATTATGAACAATAGCAAGCTAGTTGTAAGTAACCTCATTAAATTCACAAACTTTTAATCAATAGAGAAAGCAAACTAGGATTGCAATCAACGTGGCCTTTTAACACTTTCTGGTCACAATTGTTTTCAAATGTACGTATAAACATTTGTCAACCTAATTAGACAATTATTCCTTTAATTTTCCTAACTTGAAGTAATAATAAAAGTAGTAAACTTCATTCTAACCTCGAGTTGCTTAATTTCGCTAAAGCATTACTCATTAGACGGGGATTAAAAACTCTGAATCCTGATTGCTAAAACCTTTTTATGATTTTAACCTCTTATTTCAAGCAAGTTAAGCCTATATCTTGTTCTAATATTTTCATCTATTAGAAATCTATTAACATGAAGAGGATAACAACACATTTACATGTATAATTTGCATCTATTAGAAATTTATTAAGATGAAGAGGATAACAACACATTCACGTGTATAACACGAATTCATACCAACATTAATCTTCAAACTATTATTTAGCCATCTATCTCACAACCATAGTTATAGGCTTTTTAGACCCACATAGTTGTTGAGAAGAAAAAAGCACTAGATTTCATAATCAAAAGATGAATTCTTACAAAGATACATCTCAAGCTTTGAATTCTTGACAAAAACAAAGTAATTGTAACACCCCAAAAATGGTCCCAAGACGTCACACGGTGCTTAGGACCACAAATGATACCAAGCTAACCATTTTACTGGCATAACTCAGAAGCAACTAAATAAAATACATAAATCTGAATAAAATAAGCAGAAGATAACTTTTTTCTGAATCTGATCAATACCAAACTAAGTTAAAATAATTACAACTCTTTCTTTTTATAGCCCCACTAGTCATCACATAATATCTTGAGGACTTACTAACATAGAATCTTCATGGGTATTACCATATCCTGAGTTCACACCATCTACAACTTTTAACTCTTATTTTGATTTGCTTAATCTTCAAGGATTCAAGCTTAGATCCAAACACTTAACACGGTTATAATCAACCTTTAATAAACCAAACTACTCTTGTCATAGCTTACTTATATCACATCTCTAAACTTGTATTCCTACACCATGAGAATCAACATAATACCAATAAGGCTCAATATCATCTACCCATAATTTCTTAACTTAGCTATTAAGAACATCATACATATATATAAAACTAGTCTCCTTCCACTTATCAACTTTACGATACTACTAATCACACGCAACATGTAATAACCTTAGAAAATAATGCAACCCTATATCACCTTGGGAACACCTCTACATCATACCCATAACATCATGCTAAATTTCAAATCAACAAACTTAAATTCTTACATGCACTATTCAAACCTACTAGATCATTTCCATATAACTAGTATTACTAACCAAGAAATCATCACATCCACTTTGATGACTATCATCTGTTCAAACTTAATGTCTAGTAATAAACATGATTTAACAACCCACCTTACATACAATTCTCACTTGGAAGTTATAAAATAAAACATCAAGAAACACTAGTCCACTTGATATTAATAAGAAAATAATCGATCATAACCATATGGCCTATTATATTTACAATCCACTAACACATCCTCCTTCTACCCATCATCACTATTTACCCTTCAATATACCTAAATTACTATCTTAGCTCTATGAGTTTCAACTAAACTCATTTTTGTAATCTCAAAGAAAGCCTAAATTAACAATACTAAACCACCAAACACTTCATTAATATCCTATACCTTTCAAACACCATAATTTCCATCAATAACTCCTTCCATGCTTCAAGCAAACAACAATCCACCTTAACTAATAACTCTTTCTCTTCCATCCACTAAACTAACACACAAGAATATATCACCTTAACACAACTCATTAACATGCACAAGTTTATCTCTATACTTTCTATCAATCGCCATTCCCACTTTTCTTGGCACTACTCTTCTATACCCCTGCTTCTAACTATAATAAGGTTCTACTATTCATAAATCATAACACTAAAACTCATAATATCCCTCAAATGCAAACTCTATTCAATAATCTAGGTTCATACTATCCCCTCTCATGAGTACTATCTGTACTGAAGAAATAATGAGGAATCTGAATGCATATCTAATTCGGTCTTAACTGAATAACTCCTAAGGATGAGAACATAAACTTTCACTTAAAGAACTTAACACACTAGGGAACTTCTCTCAAGCCTCTTGTGTGACTTCTGAAATTTCTGCTAGCAAATTTGAGAGCATTACCTTGGGAGGAATTGGAACTTGCTAATATGTTATCTTAAGAATAAGTCATAGATGAGGAATTTTGGAGTAATACACGAATAGGCAGGAGATTCTGAGAGAACAAATTTACTGCACGATCTAGAGTAGGAAAGAAAGAAAACTTTTCTTAAATGCCTCGTAGCCTTACGAAGAAAAGTACAAACGTCTCCGTATCATTCTGCAAGACTCTACTAGACACGACTTCATAGAGCCCCTAGGACACTTGAACCTTGTGCTTTGATACCAAGTTTATAATGCCCTGAAAGTAGTCCCGAGATGTCACATGGTGCTTAGGACCATAAGTGATCCCAAGCTAACCCTTCTACTGGTATAACTCATAAGCAACTGGATAAAATACATAAATCTAAATGAAATAAGAGGAAGATAACTCTTTTCTGAGTCTGATCAATACCAAACTAAGTTAAAATAATTACAACTCTGCTTTTACAAACAAAATTAAAATCAAATACCTTAACTCTACTGATTGTCTATAAAGCCCCTACTAGTAAGAACTATAGGTAGCAGGGACATGACCTCCAGCTATCCCAAATCAATACGACTGAATAAATAAAAATAAAATACCACTCAAACTATATGACTGACTCGATCCCTTGAATCAAGAGGACTCATCACCTGCTAACTGGAAGTTATAAACTATCTAAATATGGTATGAGTGCTAAAACTGAAATGATACCTACATTATGGGACAATGTAGCACATAGACATATATATGGATCAGTACTTTGAGGATGTACTGATTATATGGGGGTAAAATCCATAAGTAAAACATCATCTCATCATCATAATTTGTAAAAATAATGCAAGCTAAATGTAAATAACTCACATAAGTTGGAATGTCTGAAATACTAAAAATAATAGTCATGAGAAGCAAGTCATGCTTTATAAATCTAGTGATTCATAACATTTAGTTCTAAAATTTGTACTTGTATTCTCTCTTTAAATCATACTATCTAAGTGTAGAAAGGACTCATTCAAAAATTTGAAATCTGAAAACTAAAAACTATAACTATTATCTTTTCGAAAACCATAATCTGAGTAAAATATATGAGCCTTTACACTTAGTCTTATAAAAGTTTTTCTAACATTCTTTTCCTTTGAAACTTAGAGAATTTGGGAGCTTTTAAAACTTGGGACTTTGGTATGGAGTCCAACATCTTACCCACATTGGGGAGAGCTATTCTATCCTTTCCATCGGAATAGACCCTTAACTTAAGTGATCACTATCTTAACCCACTATGGGCAAATTAGAAACCTACGGTGGCATGTAGTTTTGGGGCATGAGACCTTGGAATCATACCTAACTTGATGATAAATACTACTCCCATACATATTGATTGGAACATTTAGGAAATCCACCTTAAAACAACACAAGGGTTTATAATGAAAACCAATTATACTTCTCTTTTCTTTAAATCATAAACTGTATGAATAATGTGGATTCCTATCTTTACTTGGATCAATAGATCAACTTTCTTTATCAAAATTTGAAAATAGTTAATTAGGGAATGCTTAAAACATAGTCATTTTTAAAATGTCAACATACAAACTAGGGATTAATGACCCATACATCAATTTCATATCAAAGGCCATAAGTTTCATGCTTGATAATACAAAATATTCTATTTGTGCCCTTGAATAGTGATTTTTAGAATTCTTGAATTGGAAACTTTGAATCTTGAATTGATTTGGGAAAATAATGGTGAAATCTTAGGGATTCTTGAAGTTGAATGTTGAAGCTTAGGGTTTTTCTTGAGATGGATTTGATGAAAAGTGGATGTAAAGTGCTTTGGAGGAGTTTAATTCATTGTTTGGGATGGATTAGGGGCTGGGGATTTACCAAAATGCCCCTCTTAAACTGATAAACAGAACTAAAAAATGACAAAAAACCCTGACTTTTGGCCTTGGCGCAATGCGTCACTATCATTCCAAGCTACTGGAAATTGCCAACTTGGAATAAACATGGTGGAGCAACGCGGTGGTACCGTGTTGCAACCTTGGATGGGACCTGGAAGTTTGGCACGATGCACCAATATCGCGAACCCTTACTAGAATTAGACAATTAGGGATTTGGCCCTCTCCGCAATGTGCCAATATTGTGGAGGGCCACTGGAAATTGACAAACTTCATTTAAACCTTCTCCGCGATGCGCTAATGACCAAAATAACGGTGTAGTACGACAGGAACTTAAAATAGCCATAACTTCTTCACCGAGTGTCAGATTTAGGCAAATTTAGTATTGATGGAAAGCTTATTCAATTTCCCGTGCAATGGGAATTTGAAATCTTGAAAATTCCATAAGGAATAAATATTATTCATTTTGGAAGCTATCTCTTAACATTCTAGAAATGAATTTAAGCTAGAAAAATACGGGGTATTACAGTAATAATGGTCAAAACACTGAAACGATCACACCCTATTTGAATCTACTCCACCTAGCCTAAAAAACCTCAATTTGAGGAGTTCAAACTTCTTTATTGAATAATTGTTCACCTTTCTTCTTTTATCTTTGAACCTCTATTTTGGCCCCAGTCCCTTTTTGGACATCGTGCACCTCAACTCAGGCATATTACCTAAGTTGAGGATTGCTACTGTAGAAATATATGATAAGTGAAATAATGTATGAAAATAGCTGATGTGGATAAGCAAGAGACAATGAGTGTGAGCAATACCAAAATTAAAAAAAAAAAAGAAAAATAAAGAAAAAGTTAAGGTGATTCAAAAGAATTTTTTGTAAGAAAATTTTGGTATTTTATTGAATTAAATCAGCAAACATTGTAAATTGGGCCCAACACCCTAAATAGTTCACACACAATAAAATAAAATTATATGGCCCATTTTGGAAAACCCAACTTAGGACAACATATAACCCTTGTAAGGGTTTCCTAAATGCTTTCTATCCATTTCATCAACCCTAACATCTGAAAAATATTTCTGTTGCATCTCACTGTTGAGTTCATCCATGTAACACCCCGAATCTGATACCCGAAATGCTACATGGTGCCAGAAATCCTGAAGGACCACAAGCTAATCCATGACTGATATCTGTAGCTGATCACTATGTAATATACTATACAAATGCAAAATAAAAGGGCTAAAAGGTCATAAGTTCAAATATCTAATAAAACATAACATCTAGAAATACAGTATATCAATACCAAAACTGAAATAAACTGTCCGAACATATTAGTTTGAAAGCCTCTAAACTGTCTGAAAACTGTAGAGTTGATGGGACATATCCCTAACTAAATTTATCTACTAAAATTGAAATAATAAAGTAATGAACTAATCATGCTATCCTCGAATAATGAGGACTCACTGCAAAACTACTGCTGCTGGTTGAATCTGAAGTTATGTGCGATCGAAAACTTGAGCATCCGAACCTATGATATAAAACACCATAGTGCAAAAAAAAGTATGCATCAGTATATCTGAATGTAATGGTCTACAAAGTGAGTTAGGCTAAATGCATGGGGTTCATATGTATGAACAATACTAACTAACTAAATAACATGAATATGAGAATACATGCATGCATACGTAACTGTAAATGAGATCATGATAATACTGACTACTGAGTCTGAATACTGATAACATGAGTTTTGTATAATTGATATACTATTAACTGAGTGATTGTGTCTGACAGTCCTGATTCTGATACAACTAGCTGAGTTTCATACTGAATTAGTGATTATATCTGACAGTCCTGAATCTGAATAACTATTTGAGTGCTTTTACTGAGACTAAGACTGAGACTAATGGGAGTAATCATCTAACCGACATACCCCTTTTTGTATAGATTTGGGTCCAATCTGTAATCCCAATTGGAAGGGTATCAATACCACGTGATTAGTAAGGACAAGCTATGAGTGACCCTCATCTGGCACTGTTCCTAAAAGAAAATGGTGGGACCTTCATCTGGCAGTGTTAATCCACCTCATCAACCCTCAACTGTCAGTGTTGATGTCTTAACCTATTTTGGCTGCATAGATCTGCAATACAAGGATTGCTTCTATGGATCACACCCTCTACTGTCAGTGTGTGCCCTCATCCTTGGGTTCACTCGATGCTGAATCCTACTCCCAACTGAATAGATACTGAACTGATTATACTGAGATAAACTGGACTGAGTTTACTAAATTTCGTGGACTGAAAAAATATTACTGAATTCTGTTAACTGACTGAGTTCATGAGATTACTGAGTTTTCCTGAGTCATGTAACTGGCTGAATACTACTGAGTTGTAAAACTGACTGAGAATACTACTGATCATGGTGTGACTGAGATTATCATGAAACTGACACTAGCTCTAGGCACATAGCTGAATTATTGGGTACAAGTACCCCCGAGACTCGATAGCATGACACTGACAAGACATGGCACTTCTTGAACACATGACCATAGTAACCAATTCATAGTACAAACGTTGGGGATTTTCATTAAGTACTTGTATGTCATAAGCTTACACATGAATAGGAATACATATAAATATGTCATAATTTTCGTAAGTCTAATCTCATGAGCATTCCACCAAACCATTACAATGCATAACAATAACATGGAGGTCATTGTGAACATAAGGGTAAACCATGGATTCATCAATTTGGTCACAATTGAGTCATAAAGCACAACTTTTCTTCTCTTAGGCATTCTAGCAAACACCTTGTATGCATAACTTGAGGCTTAGGCAAAATTTCTTACTTCAAAATACAAGAATTCTAACTACATGCTAACATAATTTCATTATATGTATTAAAGATTTCAACTTGGTAATCATACAACAACATAAACATGGATATGATTCAATTCATAACATGGAATTCAAAATTTATATTTCTGAAAGGGTTTCTTGAGCTTCATGGGTGAAAGGAACCCAAGAATCAACACTTTACATACCTTAGATAGAAGTTTCTTGAAGATTAACGGTGGAATCTCCTGGATTAGAACATTCAATTAAAAACCCTAGACTTTTTCTTGAAGGAATTTGAGAGAAACAACTATATTTTAGTGAAAACCAAGCTGAATCTCATGTTATAGGCTTATATAAGGGTGGGAAATTGAATCTTTTTCCCTTAAAGATGCAAACAGTTAATGACTAAAAACTGGGCATCGACGTGGCACGTTGATGGCATCAACGTGATACCCATCGCATCGCGCCATGATCGCACTAAGCCTCAGTAGTTTTGACTCTAGCAACCTACAACAGCGTCAACTAACACGATAGGCGATGTTGTGCACCAAGATTGCGTTGGTCCACGATTTTGGGACACCAAACGAGGTCTAAACGAATTTTGAAAAATTTCAAACTTATTTGAAAACACCTATTGACCTCTCTAATCATGAATCAACAAAAATATGGACCATTAAAGGACATTAAGGTCACAAAATAAGATTGCCAACTTTTGAAGGACAAAAATAAATAAGTCTGGAAACTTAGCTAAAATTTTCTAAGCCTGAGACCCCTTAACAAGCCTAAAAGGATTAATTAAGCTTATAAATTCTATGGGGTTTTATAATATGTCCCCCTTGGGAACATTCATCCTCGAATGAGACTAACTGAGATAGGAGAAATGATAAGCTGAAGTATATACTGATTATGAACAACTGAAACATGAGTACATGATTGACATTACTAATTTACTGAGATTCATACTGAGCATGCATATCTGATGCATGATTTCATGACTGATCTGATACATGGATGTATGACTGGGAGTACTAATTCACTTGTTCATGTATATCTGATGCACGAACACATGACTGACATGATGCATGAACACATGACCGAACATGCAATGGTAGTTAATACCAAGTTTATAATGGAAATCTGAGCATGAAACTGAATACCAAGTTATAACTAAAATTTGAACATGAAAATGAATAAGTTTTAAGGAAAGCTATTACCTTGGGTTGAGTCTAAGTTTGCGGAGAATAGGTGAGGATACTTGATTCACATGTCTATTTCTGCTTCCCAAGTAGCTCCCTTAACAGACTGATTCCACCAAAAAACTTTGACTAAAGAAATTTCTTTTTCCTCAGTCTGCGAGTCTGGTAGTCAAGGATTTTGACTGGAATCTTTTTATAAGAAAGGTTGTTCTAAATGTCTATGCCCTCTATAGGGACTACAACTGTTGGATCACCTATGCACTTCTTAAGCAAGGAGACATGAAACACTGGATGGACTGAGGCTAGATCTAAAGGCAATTCGAGCTCATAAGCTACCTTGCCGAAGTGACTGAGGATTTTGATGGGACCAACATATCGGAGAATGAGTTTTCCCTTCTTGTTGAACCGCTTCACTCCCTTTATAGGAGAGATTTTCAAATAAACCTGATCACTAATTTTAAACTCAAGATCTTTCCTGTGCACAACTATGTACGATTTCTATCAACTCTGAGCTATCTTGAGTCTTTCTCTGATCAATTAGACTTTCTCTAAGGTATCGAACACCAAGTCAGGCCCTACAACTATGGCCTCACCCACTTTAAACCAACCGATTAGAGATCTACATCTTCTACCATACAAGGCTTTGAATGGAGTCATATTAATACTGGAATGATAGTTGTTGTTGTATTCAAAATCAAACAAAGGAAAGTGGTCATCCCAACTACCCTTGAAATCAATTTCACACGCTCACAACATATCTTCTAAAGTCTGGATGGTCCTTTCTGCTTGACCATCAGTCTAGGGATGGAAGGCTATACTGAGGTGAACTTAGGCACCAAGATCCTTTTAGAATGCTTTCCAAAAATAAGAGGTGGATTGGGTACCTCTATCTGAAACAATAGATAATGGAACACGGTGTAATCTGACCAACTCTCTGATATAGAGTTTGGCATAATCCTCGGCTGAATAAGAGGTATGGGCTAAAAGAAAATGAGTTGATTTGGTCATCCTATCTACAATAATCCAAACTAAATTATACTGATGATGAGTATGGGGAAAACTCGTCACAAAGTCCATGTTCACATCTTCCCACTTCCAAGTGGGAATATTGAACTCTTGCATGGACCCTCTAGGCTTCTGATGCTCTATCTTAACCTACTGATATGTACAGCACTTAGCCACAAATTCTGCAATATCTTTCTTCATACCACTCCACCAATAGATCTCCCGTAAGTCATGGTACATCTTAGTGGCCCCTGGATGAATAGAGTATCGCGCACCATGCGCTTATACAAAAATGTGCTGCCTCAAGTCATCTACACCTGGCATACACAGATGACACTAAAAATGCAATACACCATCTCCCCCTTGGGAGAAAACCTCAACCTTTTGATCTCTAACTAACTCTTTCAACTTGACTATACTGGAATCTCTATCCTATTTTTCTTTCACCTCAGAAACTAGAGATAATTCTAAGCTATTCTGAACTCATATACTACCTTCCACTGAATTGACTAAGCGAACACCTAGTCTGGTAAGATAATGGACTTCCTGAGATAAATTCTTCTTACTGTCCCTAAAATGAGCAACACTACCCATAGACAGTCTACTAAGAGCGTCGGCCACTACATTGGCCTTGGTCAGATGGTAAAGAACACTCATGTCATAGTCTTTTAAAATCTCTAACCACCTTCTTTGATAGAGTTTAAGACCTTTTAGAGAGAATACATATTGAATGATTTTGTGATCTGTGAACACATCTACATGCACCCCATACAAGTAATGCCTCCAAATCTTTAATGCAAAAACTACGGTTGCTAACTCAAGATCATGAGTCGGATAATTCTTCTCATGGGGTTTAAGCTGTCTGGAGGCGTAGGCTATGACCTTGCCATGCTGCATGAGGACATAACCCAAGCCTACTATGGACGTATCACAGTACACAACAAACCTATCTGAACTATTAGGAAGAGCCAAAATTGGAGCTGAGGTGAGTCGAGTCTTCAACTCCTAAAAACTCTTCTTGCAAGGATCTGACCACTGAAACTTGACTTTCTTCTGAGTCAGTATGGACATAAGGGATGAAATAGAAGAAAATCCCTTAACAAACTATCTGTAATAGCCAACCAAACCCAAGAAACTCCTGATATCTAATGGAGAGATAGGGTGAGGCTAGTTTCTTACAGCTTTGGTCTTTTGAGGATCAACTCTAATGACATCACCAGAAATGATATAACCAAGGAAGGCTACTGACCTTAGCCAAAATTTGCACTTACTAAATTTGGATAACAAATGATGAGTTTTGAGAGTCTGCAATACTATTCTAAAATGTTCTACATGATCACACTCACTGCAGGAGTAAACAAGGATGTCATCTATGAAGATTATAACGAACTTGTCCAAGTACTGCTTGAAAACTCAGTTCATCAAGTCCATGAAGGTCATTGGGGCATTGGTAAGACCAAAGGACATGACTAAGAATTTAAAGTGACCATATCGAGTTTGGAAAGTTATTTTGGAAATATCACATTCTCTGAATTTGAGTTGATGATAACCTGATCTGAGGTCTATCTTAGATAAGTAACTGGTGCCCAGAAGTTGGTCAAACAAGTCATCGATTTTGGGAAGTGTATATTTCTTCTTGACCATGACTTTATTAAGCTGACAGTAATCAATGCATATTCTGAGAGAATCGTCTTTCTTTCTCACAAATAAGACTAGTGCTCCCCATAAGGACACACTAGGTATGATGAATCCCTTATCTAGGAGATGCTTTAATTTTTCTTTCAATTCTCTGAGTTTTACTGGTGCCATTCTATATGGTAAAATAGATATAGGTTGAGCATTTGGAAGAAGATCAATGTCGAAGTCTATTTCCCTTTTGGGAGGAATTTTTAGAAGATTTTCGGGAAAGATATTTGAATATTCACTCACTACTGTGACTGATTCAAGACTGGGACTTTTGGAACTAGTGTCCTTAACTCGAACAAGATGATAGACACATCCCTTAGACATTATTTTCCTTGCCCGTAGGTAGGAAACTAGCTGACCTCTGAAGGTTGAAGTATTACCCCTCCACTCTAAGATGGGTTCATTTGAAAACTGAAATTGGACAATTCTATTTCTGTAGTCAATTATGGCATAGCAGGAATGAAGACAATATATGCCTAGAATGACATCAAAATCAGTCATCTCTAATTCGACTAAGTCTGATGAAGTGATTTTCTGAGATATCATAACTGGATAGTTCCTGTATAGCCGTTGAGTTATGATAGTTTTACCTACTGGGGTAGAGACTGAAAAGGGCTCTGTTAGAACTTCAGGATTAACTCTGAAATCAACTGCTATAAAAGAATTAAGAAAAGACAAAGAAGCTCCTGGATCTACCAAAGCGTAAACATATATATGAAAGATCTGTAACGTACTAGTGACCACTTCAGGATAATTTTTTTGATCTTGTTGGGACTGAAGAGTATAAAGTATGCTTGGGCGTTGCCCACTGGTGGTTCTAAAAGTGGCACCCTGCTGGTTTGGGTGATCGGACTGAGCTGAGAAATAGTTACGCTGACCCTAAAAGCCTAACTAGGGACAATCTCTAACTCTGTGGCCTGGCTTTCCATATCCAAAACAAACATCACTTCCAGCTCTACAAACACCCTAATGGTTTTTGCCATAAGTCTGACAAAGGGGATAAGTATGGGCACTGCTAACACTACCATGAGGTTTAAGGCCTGGCGCCCTATCCTTGCTACCGTCTCTAAATATTTGCACTAGAGCACTGGCTGGGAAGGAGCTAGAATAGATGACTTTGGGCAGAACTGAGAACGATTCCTACCCTCTGACTTAGGCTGAGCAAAGTTGAAGCTACCCATCCTTGCTCTCTTATTCTATTGCTCTCTCATCTTAATCTTTTGGTATTCTATCTGTTGAGCATAGATTATAAGCCTAGCTATGTCTATCTCACTAATCAAAATTGCGGACTTGGACTCATTAACCATAGTATCATTCACTCTAGAAACAAACTTACTCATCTTAGTGTTGTTGTCTGCCACTACATGAGGAGTATATCTAGCTAATTGAGTAAACTTAAGGGAATACTCTTTCACTGTCATGTTGCCTTAACTGAGGTTGATAAATTCTAACACCTTATCTTCTCTCAACTGCATGGGAAAGAATCTATCTAGAAATACAATAGAAAACTTCTCCCACTCAATAGGCCCTGCATCTATAGCCCTCTCTGCCTTCCACTGTTTGAACCATGTGTGAGCCACATCCTGCAACTGATATGTAGCTAGATCAGCAATCTCACTGATAGTAACCCTCATGATATTTGTAACCTTCTGATCCTGATCAAGGAATTCCTGAGGGTCCTCATTTAACTTAGACCCAAAGAAGGATGGAGAATTCATTCGGGTGAAGTCCCAAATCCTGGCTGCAGCTAAATTGGCCACTGGGTTGGCCGAAATGACAACTAGTCGCTCATTCTGGGCAGCAACTAAATTAGCAAGAGTAGTGAATGCAGCTCTAAACTCTGCATAAGAAATATGTTCATCCAAGGGATTTGCTTGGACGAGCTGAGGGGCTGACTGATTTCTGTTCTTCTTTTAGGAGGCATATTCTGTAAGTAAAAAGGGAGAAATAAATTAGACTGAAAGTTAAATTTGAGCTCATGTTCAATGGCATGACATGACTACTGAAGAAGGGAAACTGTTCCTAAAACATCTTATAGCCTCCTGTACATAAATATGGAGCGCAACACACCCATGCACAAGACTCTACCATATGTAGCTTTTAGAATTCCTCGGACACTATTGAACCTTAGGCTTTGATACCAAGTTTGTAATGCCCCAAATTTGATACCCAAAATACTACACTGTGCTAGCAATATCGAAGGACCACAAGCTGACCTATGACTGGTATCTGTAGCTAAGGACTGCGTAATATACTGTATAAATGCAGAATAAAAAGACTAAAAGGCCATAAGGTTCAAATATCTGATAAAATATAACATTTGGAAATACGGTATATCAATACCAAAATTGAAATAAACTTTCTGAACATGTTAGTCTGAAAGCCTCTAAACTATCTAAAAATTATGGAGTTGATGGGACATATCCCCAACTAACTTCATCTACTAAAATTGAAATAATAAAGTAATGAACTAATCATGCTATCCTCGAATGATGAGGACTCACTGCAAAATTACTGTTGTTGGTTGAATCTGAAACTAAGTGCGACCAGGAACTTGAGCATCCAAACTTATGGTATAAAACACCATAGCACAGAAGAAAAGTATGCATCAGTACATCTGAATGTACTGGTATGCAAAGTGAGGTAGGCTGAATGCATGGGGTTCATATGCATGAACAATACTAACTGGCTAAATAATATGAGAACATGAGAATACAAGCATGAATACATAATTGTAAATCAGATCATGATAATACCGACTACTAAGTTTGAATACTAATAACATCAGTTAAATATAACTGATATATTGTTAACGGAGTGACTGTGTCTGACAGTCCTAATTTTGATGAAACTAGCTGAGTTTCATACTGAACTGAGTGACTATATCTGACAGTCCTAAATCTGAAAAACTATCTGAGTTCATTTACTGAGACTGTAGGGAGTAATCATCTAACCAACATTCCCCATTTGTTGTATAAAGTTTGGGTCCAATCTATAGCCCCAATTGAAAGGGTGTCAATACCGCGCCACTAGTAAGGACAAGCTGTGAGTGACCCTCATCTGGCAGTGGCCCCAAAGGAGAATGGTGGGACCCTCATCTGGTAGTGTGAATCCACCTCATTAACCCTCAACTTTCAGTGCTGATGTCTCAACCTATGGTTGCTACATAGTTCTGGAATGCAAGGATTACTTCTAAGGATCACACCCTTTACTCTCAGTGTGCGCCCTTATCTTTGAGTTCGCTCGATGCTGAATCCTACTTCCAATTAAATAGATACTGAACTGATTATATTGATACGAACTGGACTGAGTTCAATGAATTCCGTGGACTAACGCAATATTACTGAATTCTGTTAGTTGACTGAGTTCATGAGATTATTGAGTTTACCAGAGTCATATAACTGGATAAATTCTACTGAGTTCTGAAACTGACTGAGAATACTAATGATCATGGCGTGACTGAGATTATCATGAAACCAACACTGGCTTTAGGCACTCAGCTAAATTGTTGGGTACAAGTACCCGCAGGACTCGATAGCATGACATTGACAAAACATGACACTTCTTGAACACATTATCATAGTCAATAATTCATAGTACAAACGTTGGGGATTTTTATGAAGTATTTATATGTCATAAGCTTACACATGATTAGGAATACATATAAATATGTAATAATTTTTGTAAGTCTAATCTCATAAGTATTCCACCAAACTATTATAATGCATAACAATAACATGGAGGTCATTGTAAACATAAATGTGAAGCATGGATTCATCAATTTGGTCACAATTGCATGGATTCATCAATTTGGTCACAATTGAGTCATAAATCACAATTCTTATTCTCTTTGGCATTCTAGAAAACACCTTGTATGCATAACTTTAGTCTTAGGCATGAACATTAAAATAATACATCATGGAAACATTTCTCACTTTAAAATACAAGAATTCCAACCACATGCTAACATAATTTCATTATATGTATTAAAGATTTCAACTTGGTAATCATGCAACAACATAAACATGGATATGATTCAATTCATAACATGGAGTTCAAAATTTATATTTCTGAAAGGGTTTCTTGAGCTTTATGGGTGAAAGTAACCCATGAATCAACACTTTACATACCTTAGATGAAAGTTTCTTGAAGATTAACGGTGGAATGTCCTGGATTAGAACCTTCAATTGAAAACCCTAGACTTGTTCTTGAGGAAATTTGAGAGAAACAACTATATTTTGGTGAAAACCTAGCTGAATCTCGTGTTATAGGCTTATATAGGGGTGGGAAATTGACCTTTTTGCCCTTAAATATGCAGACATTTAATGACTGAAAATTGGGCATCGATGCGGTTGGCAATGCAATGTATTGATGGCATCGACGCGATATCCATCGCATCGCGCCATGTTCATGCTAAGCGTCAGTAGTTTTGACTCTGGCAACCTGCAACAACGTTAACCAATGCAATAGGTGATGCAGTGTGCCAAGATCACATTGGTCCACTATTTTGGGACACCAAACGTGATCTAAACGAGTTCTGAAAAATCTAAAACTCGTCTGGAAATAACTATTGACCTCTTTGATCATGAATCAACAAAAATATGGACCATTAAAGGACATTAAGGTCAAGAAATGAGATTGCCAACTTTTGAAGGCCAAAAATAGACTAAGTCAGGGAACTTAGCTAAAATTCTCTAAGTCTGAGACCCCTTGACAAGCCTAAAAGGATGAATTAAGCTTAGAAAATTCTGTGGGGTCTTACAATCCATCTTTTTCTTTAGGTTACCAATCTTCATGGATTTTGTCTTTATTGTTGCTGATGATATCTTCTCAGCTAGCAAGAAAAAGTTATCCCCTCTAACTTACTTGTTTTTAGCTAAGAACCTCACTTTCTGCTACTTGTTTTCTTCTTCATTATTATAGTTGTGATCTCTAGTGAATGGAGTGGATTCATACTTCAAATCTTAGGCTCTAGGTTTTTGTTGCCTCTTCTTATGAACTGGTTATTCTTCAAACTGGTTCATTTTCTCCTTTAAGCTGGACATTCTGATTTTGTCATACAAGTGAAGCTAGAATGGAGTGCGGGGGTAGATTCAATCCACCATCCCATATCATAAGATGCTCAATACCAGGTTTTTCAAGCATAATTTACCTCAGATCCTCCCTTTTTGGGGTCCTTTTTGTAGGCTATTATATATAGTCTAAGTAGCATTATCACTCTTTTTGTTGCCTTTGTAGCTATAAATACTGTGTGTGATAAACAAACGTTAGGCCTTCCCAGCCCTTTATCCCTTTAAACGCGAAATTCTCAATTATGTACATTGTAATTTATCATTGTTTAATAACTTTCTGCCCATTGGTTCCAAACTATAAAAGCTTGTAAAATTACTCCCACCTTTATCTATTGATGTGTTTGCTAAAAAATCAGCTAATGCATTTTATTCTCTTAGTATATGCTGAAAATTATGAGCTTTGTTTTGTAGCAATGTATGTATTTCATCTACCTTATTTGTTATATTTCATGGACATCCCTACTCCTTCTGCATAACTTTAGATAATATTAAGGAATCCGTTTGAAAGATAGCTTGTTTGTGATTTGATTTACTATAATGTTTACTTACATGAACTAGTGATGTTGTATCTGCTTGTATGCTATCTATGTCTTCAATTACTCCATATTCTGCATCAATTAAATCTCCTTTTGCATCTCCCACACAATAAACATAAGAACTAGGCCTAGGGTTGCCTCTTAATACCTCATCTATATATACTTGACCCATCCATCTGCTGGGAATTCCCCACATCACTTGAGTAACCTTTAATCTAGGAGTGATATTCACTAATTTACTCAAAATTTCCTTCCAGTTTACAGCAAAGGTCCTTCCTAGTTTTCTCACCTTAAGTAGCATCCACATATTTCTGGTAATATTATGTATTACCTTATGTAAAGTTGTATTTTTCCCTTCATGTTTTTTGATGTTTCTTATTTTCCATAGCTTCCATATGATAATGCTTGGTAAATCATTATAGTATGAAGATATGTCCTTCTTGATCTGTGAATTCCACCATTGCATTATGGTTTCCCTTAAATATAGACCCGTAACATTTATACCAGCACAAGAAGCAAAATAGGAACAAGTTCTTTTAGAAATATAGGATCTTAGAAGAACATGATATAAAGTCCCATTGATAGGGTTGTCACAGCACCAACATCTGGATGGACCTTCAATTTCCCATCTTCTCACTCTGTCATCCACTTGACTCATAAACTTCCATGCTCTCCACATAAGAAAGGACATCTTGAATAAAAGTCCTTTAACCCAAATCTTCTTATATATACTATTTGGAGTTTCTTTAGGCCTGATATATTCCCATGTTGATTTAACAGAAAATTTTGCTTTAGCTTCCAACATCCATCTTATTTTATCCTTTCCCTTTCCCTTTCCCACTTCTGGAACTTTAATATATGTCATAATATGATTGACATACTCCACTGGTAAGATCTTTTTTAAAGTGTCTTCATGCCAAACACAATCTTTCACTAATTCATTAAAATGCTGATAATTCTGATCCCAAGGAAAATCTTCACCTATGATAGTGTATAAATCTTCCAATCCAGTCCAATTGACATACCACAACAATGCATTACCTTCATTAACTTTTCATCCAGTCTAATATTCTACCGAATCTCTAGCTTGAATTATCTTCTTCCACACATATGAACCATTCTTTCCTATTTTCCATAGCACTAGATTCTAATTCTTCTTTTTACAATATTTGTTTTCCATATATTGTTTCCAAATAGACTCCTATGTTCTGAAATTCCACCATAATTTGTAGAAAAGAGCCATTGAAACATCCTGCAGCCTTCTAAAACCCAAACCTCCTTCCATTTCTGGTAAACATAATTCTTTTCATTTGCATAAGTTTCTTCCTTTTTCCCCAATACAGCTACTCCAAAAGAACTGAGCAAACATTTTATGAATATCATTCAAATACATTCATTAAGGGGTTCATAACTGATAAATAGTGAATGGGAATGCTTTGCAATACATATTTAATCAGTACGGCCCTGCCTCCAAATGATAACAGCTTTTCTTTTCAAGCTTGTAACTTAGCTCCAATTTTCTGAATTAATTATTGGCAATATCCTTTCTGCTTTATCATGTAAAAAATTGGACATCCCAAATAAGTGAATGGAAATCATTTCTCAATATCCCCATTGCTACCTCAGCTAGAATCACATCCCCATTAGATATACTGTGATGCAGATATAATGCACTTTTTCCTTGTTTATTTTGTATCCAGACACCTTCTCATACTGCTCCAATGTATTAGTCACCATTTGTAAAGTTCTTACCTCAGCTTTACATATAATAATCATGTCATCAGCAAAAGTTAAGTGATTAATCATTGGGCTTCCCCTTGGAATCCCAAGCCTCTTAAAATTCCTGTAACTCATTTACTTGTTAAAGGATCTTGAAAATACTTCAGGAGCTAAGATAAACAAGGTGGGTGATAGAGGATCATCTTTTTTAACTCCTCTATAAGACTTAAAAAAGCCTCTAGGTTGTCCATTCACTAATTCTGAGTACCAATTGTTGCTAACTTATCAAAAAATTATATCAATCAGTTGTTCTGCAAATCCAATCTTCCTTAACACCATCATCAAAAAGAACCATTCCACCCTATAATATGATTTCATTATATCCAATTTTATGAATAAATTAGGGGATCTGCCTCTCTTCCTTATTTCTATAATTATTCTGGTACTAACAAAATATTTTCAGCAATACTTCTACCATGAACAAACCCTGCTTGTTCTGCTAAAATTATTCTTGGAAGTACCTTCTTGATTCTCTCATGTATGAATCTTGAGAAGATCTTATTAACATAGTTACTTAAGGAGATTGGTCTAAGATCAAAAAAAGTACTCACACTCTCTTTTTTAGAATAAGGGCAAGGTTTGTGTGTGTAATGAACCTTGGAAGTTCTGCTCCATTATGAAATGCCTTCACCATTCTCAGAATATCTTCACCGACTATATCCCATGTTTTTAAAAGAATAGACTTGTCATCCCATCTAGACCCCCTACACTACAGCCATTCAGACCCATAACAGCAAGCTTCACTTCTTCTTCATCAGGCATTTTTAGTATTTCACTATTTTGATCTTTATTTATTAGTTCTAGCAGTACATCTAGCATCTCAAAATTGGTCACTTCATCTTACTTAGTGAATTATTTCTGATGTAATTCTACTGCCTCAACTGCTATATAATCTTGATCTTTAATGTAGTAGCCTTTATCATTCTAAATTCTTTTGATCTTTAATTTGTTCCTCCTTCCTCACACTGTTGTATGAAAAAAAAATTGTATTTCTTTCTCCATCTTTAAGCCATTCCATCCTAGCCTTCTGCTTCCAGAATTCTTCCTCTATATGTAAGTATCAATTGAGTTTTGCTTGTGCGCCATGTAATAGCTCTCTATTTTCCCCATTAGGATTGTCTTCAAATTGAAGTTCCATTACCTTAATGGTGTCTTCCAGCATTGCAATCTCTTTAAAAATATCCCCAAATATCTCTCTACTCCAAGTGTAAAGAGTTTTCTTCACCTTCTTCATTTATGATGAAATACTAGAAAAGGATCTCCTTCAAAATCTGCCTTCCAGTTTTGTTCTACCACCTATTTAAAGAACTCTTTTTTGACCCATAAATTCAAAAATCTAAATAGTTTTGTCATGTTTTCATCCTGACTTCTTAAATTAATAAGTAGTGAAGCATGATATGATCCTCTACTTAGCAAATGTTCTATTTCCACCACTGGATATAATGAATTCATTTTATCATTGCATAAGACTTTATCAAGCCTCTTAAAGATATGCTCTTCATCAATTCTTGTATTCCACCATGTGTACTTACTTCCTTTAAATCCCATATCTTTCAACAATCACATGTTTATATAATGATTAAAGTCTTGCACTTTTGCTTCTGTGAATGGCAGCAGCCCCCCCCCCCCCAGCTTTTTTTCATTATTACAAATTAAATTAAAATCTCCCCCCAACCATCCAGGGTATTTGTACATTGCTTGAAATTTTCTCTAATGATTCCTATAGTTTACATCTTTCTTCTTGAGAGAAATTTGCATAAATCAAAGTAAGTAAGACCAATCCATCTTGATCTTGATTAACTAATTGCAAAGTTAATGCTTGTTCTTTATCCTTGATCACTGTGACTTCAAACATTCCATCTATAAATGTCCATATCTTTCTATTAACATTTGTAATTACATGTTGCATTTCTAACTTCCTTCTGTACCTTTCCAATTTACTAATGCCCTGGAAAGGTTTCATCAGACTAACAACATAGAATTGATACTGCTTGTTCATATTAAATAACCTATTAAATGCCTTTTGAGTATTTACAGATCTAATATTCTACATTATAGCATTCATCATTGATTAATCCTACTTGTTGTACCTCTTGTAACCCTTATTAATGCTTGTGTTGCTTTTTATCACCTCCTATCTTCTTTTTTTGCTTACAATATTGACTTTTCATACTATCTATTTATTTAGGAGATGAATCACTCATTCTTTCCAAATTGTCAATATTATTTTCCAGATCAGTTGCATCTATGTCCTCATTAATATCTCCTTTTTGTCCTTACTTGTCTCCTCTCTTATGGCCAGTGAAAGAATTTGTTCATTCTCTACTTCTAAGAGAACCAATTCTCCTCCTCTATGTTGTTGATCTATTCTCCTCCTCTATGTTGTTGATCTTTCTCCAAACTATTATTTTTTTGTTTGTTATCTTCTCCACCTTTCTAATTCTTCTTGCCAGCCTCTTACTTTTCTGTTGAGACATTCTTGCATGATGAAGAATTGTGAAAACTATTTGTGACCCAATCCTTTGTAGATTTTCTTTTCTTAGCTTCTGCATTTTCTTCTTTATTTTTTCCTTTACTGGCTTGTGCTGCTATATCTAATTCTTCCACCTCCTCTCTTAGTCACTGTAAAAAATAGGTCAAATTGTGGGGATTAATTTTAAGGTTTGCAGGGGTTTTAAACCCCAACAAATTTCAATTCCGGCGGTTCCCAAAAAGCCGACAATAAGAGTCATCACAATAAATTAGCGGCAGTTTTCTGCTGACCGCCATAATTATTTTACGGTGGTCGACCTCCGTTACTCTAAATTTTATTTTTTATAATAAATTTACATTTAAAAATTGCTGAGGTTTTTAAAAATTGCGGCGATTTAAAACCTCCACAATTTTTTATTTATTTTTTAATTTAGTGGGGCCCATCAATTTTTAATATCAAATTATAGATTCTAATTTTTGCTCAAATTTAATTGTTCTTTTAGTTAGAACCTATAATCCAGCATTTATTCAATTCATATATCATTAACACAACATGACTAATTAAACATCACAATTCACAAATATATCAAAAATACATTGAACATTAAACTTCAAAATTAGATTTTGAACTTAGCATCTTCAAACTCAAAATATTCAACATTAACTAGTATCTTCAAAGTCGAAAATCAAATTTAAAAACAAAACCTTCAATATTCTAAGATTCGCTCCAACCACACAATTACATCAACATAATTGAATATCCAAGACAATTTTCAACGAAATCAACGACTGTCACTAGGATCAGTATCATCACGTGATCTCCTTGGATCCATGGGCGAAATGGGTCCACTAGCTGTATCACTTGCTACATAAAAATGCAAAGTATAAAAACCAATCAAATAAACTTTCAGTCCTTATTATAAAACATTTGTATATGCTTACAGCTAAAAACATCATAATAAATGTAAATAGATCAATCAACATAATTACTCCACACTACAATTTCACACTACTCAATCAGTTGATCAAACTAGGAACCTGAGTACCATTCAACATACAGTCTATATGGAACTTGGAATTCCCTCTTAACTCTTCTGTTGCCTTCCTTTCTTTATGTTGTTTTTCACAAGCATTGACTTTCTTTAGTTCATTTCGATACCAGATGAGAGGTATGAAGAATACAGGCAGCGCTCAGACTTCATAAAAGAATATATATTCCCTACTGGATGCTTTCCTGCACAAAGTCAAGTAACATCACCCATGGATGCTGCATCCAAACTATGGTAACAAAGAGTTGATTTTGCAATTTTGCACCAGAATACAATCTCTTTTTTAAAGACCGAATTGACAAATGATACAAATGCAGTGTTAAGCATCTAGAAGATATAGGAATGCATTACTATCAAATGCTGAGATACTGGCAGAAAAACTTCCTGGAAAAACTAAGGTAGCAAGATCAAGATCAATCTATGGACACTACGTTGTGTTGAACATGTTTCCTTCATGAAGCATTTTGTAGCTTGTTATAAATAAATACTAGATCATTCTAGACTCTGATACTGGAGCTTCAATAACTTTGTCACTAGCCAAATTCATGTGTTGTTATTTGATGACAAATTCATCTGGACATGGGAGTACTACTTCGACTACTGTGCTGCTGGATTTAAAATGTGCATTCTAGGAGATTATCAGGTATGTTAAGAAACCTTCGAAAACATTTATAAAGGAAACCACTAGTTATGTCAATTTATCGTGTTTGATTGGACATTAAGTTTTGATGACATAATCATAATAGAGAGAAAGAGGTGGTGTATGTTCACTGGCAAACACAGGATATTCACAAAGGTGTTTGTCATCTACTGTATACACATAAAAAAAATCCTTATATATGCAGTGTGATTTTCCAGCAAATGAACCCTCTTCCACCCCTCTAGCTCCACCCTGTATGTGTATGTTGCTTGGTTGATACTTGCAGGCGGCTAAGAGTGAAATAATATTTTTATGTTGTTGGACAAGTAGAAGATGGAGTAGTTATACAGGGAGTTTTACTAGAAATAACTTTTTTGTCACAAGGATACAAGTTCGTTAACCTTCTTTGATGTTAGTTAAAACATTCAAAACCTTCATACCAAATGGACCTTAACAGATGGTCTCCGTCAATATGTTGCTAGCTCCAAAAATGCATTACTTTTGGAGGATACGGCACATATCTGTCGATATTTTTGAACAGTGTGAGCAACATAATGTGTTGCTACTATATCTAAGATCAAGTGCTTATGATATAACAATGACATTTACTCTATCGAACTTTACAAACCTAAGCCAAAAGCTCACAACATGTACAAGATGTTGTACTAAAAATCTTGAAATCGCTTAACAAAATTTAAGTTGTAAGAATGCTTAATTGTGCTCCATTTTTGGTAGATTGCAGTCTCAAGGCCAGGCAATGTTGCAGCATTTGGTGATCCTTATTATGGTGTGCCTTTGGCTTATTAGCACTTCTTTGTTTGCAATATCAACCGTAGGCTCATGTTCATAAAGGTTTTTTACTGTACGTTGTCAAGTGAACTTGGCTTTGCCTCCTACTACCACCAAAACATTGAAAGGCAAAAAATGCTTATTGCTACTAGTTTCTACAAGCTTAAGGACATTAATGAAGGAACCCATATAAGATCACTGTAAAGCTTGATTAGTTTAGATGGTCAGAACTCCCGTGACCATGTCTAACTTAAGATAATCTCAGTACAAGAGGATAATCTTACTTACTTTTATTCATGCGTCCTTTTTGGAGTGTACTAGGTGATGCCTAATCCCAATAATCCTAAATATGCTTATGTTAGTTCAGAACACCAGAGTAAATTTACTTAAACTTTAGAATCAATTAAGTAAATCCCCTGTGATGTTAGTCTGAGGAATACCTGTGATGATAAAATTCTGTAGCTAACATAATTAGACAGTAAGTCAATAGTTCAAACTTTACACAGCAAACCCCCTCGCCTTAATCTCTAAACAAGAAAAGCATACTATGATGTCTAGTTAGCTCTAATATGTGTTATACTTTGCTATGTGATGATAAGATTAAAGCGGTGGCATTCTTAAAAGCTGGAACAACAGCGATAACTATAATACTAAGGTACATATAGCAGATCCTCTCCTCCTACCTGTTCACCTTCTCTAGATAGTGTCTAATTTCCTTCATATATGACATGAAAATCCAATAAACTTATGCCAATTTTTCTCCAAATAAATGGCGTATACTGAAGCATCTCCCAGTAGTAATAATTTACCAAGATGCAAAAAGATATTAAAGCACCTCATTCTTAAAGTGGAAACTATTTCTATAATTTGATTATGATCTATTCTATCCTTCAAAATTTCTGGCTATTTATGTGTGGCTGTGGGGGTTAGCCTAAATTAGATTCTTTGCCTACATCTCAGCCAATAATGATCTGATATTTGGTTCGTAGTCTCGCAAATTGGGTCTGGATAGGGTAGAGTGTTACACAAACCTTACCCCTAGAAGGATATTGCTATAGTTGAAAAGATTACCAATGCCTATGAATCTCTATTAATGTAGAATCACCTTATATTTAATCCTCGGTTATTTGGTTTATGTACTAATAGAACCAAACTATGCACTTCAGATAAATAAAAGTACACATTGTGATGCTTACTAAGCTAAAGAGACAATTTACACATTGTGATGCTTACTGAGTTAAAGAGGCAATTAACAAGTACTTTTTCTAGTTCCATAATAGATATTCTTCAATTGAGGGTTAATTGAAAACAACCTCCTTACCTCCTAAAATTGGAGTAAAAACTACACATACATTACATTATCCTCCTCGAACCTTACTCGTGGGATTACGAAGGTAGAATGCTCCGTAGGAGTAAGGATTGAGTATACACTATCCTTTCTAGACCCTAGTGACGACATTACATTGAATATGTTGTCGTAAAAATACAATATTTAAGGGAAATGGTAGTGTCTTTGGGCCAATTTGCAATCTATTCAATCATTACCTCATGAAACTTGAAAGGGTCTTCAAAGGCTTAGCTGATAGGGTGGGAAGAATTTGAACCCTGATCTTACATACTTTTCATACTTCATTGACCGCTAGGACTCACCTTAGATATCTATTTTCGTAAAATATAATGTCATAAGACCACCTGAGTTTATCTCAACTAGTTATTATGTAACAAGCACTAACACCACATGGGTTTCACCTTAACAAATTGCAGAGAGCACTTCAGAACACCAGTTTCTGCTAGCATGTTAGTTTCAAATTGTCATGTCCAGCACTGTCCAAGAAGAAAAGGATATAAATCTGCTTTTTAAAAGAAAAAGACAAAGATAAACCGTCATTGTGGGAGAAGGGTGGTTTAGAAATTGTCCCTGCTTTATCCACAAAATTAATTTCTCTATACAAGTTAGTTACTTATTGAGACTCAAAACCTTTCTAAAATCTAAAATTAATTTGTAAGGAAAATTTCCAAAACTTGTCCCTAAAGGAAAAATGAACATCCATATATGAATAAGGACATAACAGCATAAACGTTGTCATGATTTCAGCTTATAACAATCTTTTGTAGAAGTTCCAATAGAAGCAATACATGCAAGAACAGTATGAATAGTCTTTTGAATTTTCAATATGGAAAAGTGTAATGATCATTCGTTACACATATTAGCCAGCACTACTAAAGGACACCGTTAGAGCCTATTTAAATAAGGTTCAGCAGTTAGTAATCAAGGGTTGTGATTAAATTAGATCAAGTACCAGATCAAGGGCTGAGATTCACTCAAAAGGGGGTATAAATATCAAATACAAACAGAAGAAAGGCATGAGAAATTGGTATGTTCTAAGCTCATGTTCCTTCCAAAACTCATTCTCTAAATGTCAATCCAAATTCTTATTCTTCCTCTTCCCAATTCTGTTCTTATCTTCCAAAATCCTTACCTTCCAGTGAAGTTATTTTCAATTAATTGATTCAGGTATACGGTTGCTTCGAGCTGGGTTGTTCACCTTTGGAATCGAGTTGCTGAGCTATCTTATCTAGGTTTTTTCTTCAGTTTTAGTACTCTTTGCGATTTAATTGAATTTCAGCTAGTCATTTCCGAAATTCGATTATTACTGTTTGAACACTGTTCAGCGTGAAGTTAGTGTAATTGTTGAGTTGTTGTCGATTTAATTTGTTGTGATTGTTGGAGTTCATTAAAATTTGGTATCAGAGACATCGGTTTTGATTATACCTGTGGATAATGATCAAAGCGGATGCTACAAGGGCTAAACAAGCCGAGGAATACTTGAGAAAAATTGAAGCTTAAGTGCAAGCTAATAAAGTAGAGGTGGACTCTAAGCTCTCGGCTATAGAGTCACAGTTGATTGAGATGGGCTCTACTCAAGGAGATATAAAGCAAATGATGGAGTAAACTCATGAAGCCATGATGAGATTATTGGGAAAAAGCACTGGTAAGAGTCCAGTTACTCCTGAAAGCAGCAACAGAGGTGATGGATTGCTTCCTATGCCTAATAGAGTAGCTGAAGTAGGGAAAATGGACCTAATCTGAGCCATGAGTTTCATCCCAAGCTCTAATTTCCCATATATGGAGGAGCTGAGCCTTGATCTTGGTTGAGAAGGTGCAATAAGTACTTTAATATTTATAAAATCACTGATCTAGCTAGAAAACTTGAAATGGCTATATTACACATGGAGGGAGATGCTAAGGCTTGGTATTTCTCTTATACGCTTACGAGAAGGATGGTGAGGTGGGAGGAGTTCTGTGAGAAGTTGGTGATGAGGTTTGAAGATGATCACAGTGAAAGTATGGTGGCTGAATTCAAAATGCTCACTCAATAAGGTACAGTGAATGATTATCTGCAAAAGTTTGAGGAACTTCGGGCTATGAGAAATCCTAAAGTTCCTGAGGATTTCATTTTGGAGTGTTTTATTGAAGGTTTGAAAGAAGAAATTAGGGAGACTATTAAGCTGTATGAGCTTATAAAATTGGTCCAAGCTGTGTCATTAGCCAGGAAGCAAGAGAGAGTTATTAATGCCAGGGAAAAGAGGGCTAGATGGTTACACAAGGGGACGGTTGCACCAGTTAGCAAGGAGTTGATTAAATGAAGCAGTACTGGGCAGAAAATCCAAGCAACACTACCTAAACCTGAAGTCAAGGCAGAATTCAAGAGAATACCAGGTGTTTTTTGGAGGTGTGGAGAAATATACTTTCCAGGACATGTATGCAAAGACAAACTGTTAAATGCCATCACAGCAGAAAAAGAGCAAGGACAAGGAACTATACTAGAGGAGCGGGAGGAATCTCAAGAGAAAGAAGAAGGAATCAGATCATGAAAGAAGAGGCAGTGTTCTTGAATGCCATGTCAGGTACCACAGAACCAAATACTTTCAAAATCAAAGGGTGGATCAAAAAAGGACAGTGGTATTACTAGTAGATTTCGGTAGTACACACAGTTTTTTAGACACGCAAACTACTAAGGAACTAGGGGTTGTTACTCAGGTGGATACCCCAATGAGAGTGATGGTGGCCAATGGATAACAGATATATAGCCATCACAGTGTGCCCAGGGTTAAGTGGAAGGCTAACGGGGTTGAGTTTTAAGACAAATTCAGGTTGTTGAATCTGGGTAGTTGTGATATGGTTTTGGGAGGTGATTAGATGAGAGTGCATACACCTGTAACCTTTGACTATGAACTATATGAGCTTAAGATAAAGCAGGGTGGTAAGGTAGTGACACTGAAAGGAGACGTAGAACCTATAGCTTTGCACCAAATCACAGCTAAATCAATAGGAAAAATACTCAAGAAGGGTCAAGCTTTATTAGCTCGTCTTTTTACTATAGATGGAGGTGATATGAGTAGTGAAGGGATGAAACCAGGAGAAGTGCAAGAAGTGTTAGATGACTTTGCCCATATATTTGAGGAACCTACTGACTTACCACCAGCCAGAGCTCAAGATCATGCAATTCCCATCATACCAGGAGCTAGACCGATATCCTTGAGACCTTATAGGTACAATCATTACCAGAAGAATGAGCTGGAAAAACAAGTAGCAGAGATATTACAGCAGGGAATTATACAACCTAGTCACTCACTTTGCTCTTCCCCAATCCTCTTAGTCAAGAAAAAAAATGGGAATTAGAGGTTCTGTATTGACTATAGGGAGCTCAACAAGATTACTGTAAAGGATAAGTTTCCCATTCCCGTAGTTGATGATCTCTTGGATGAGTTATAAGGATCATGTTTTTTTTCTAAAATTAACCTGATATTGGGTTACCATCAGATAAGGATGAGGGTGGAAGATATACCAAAGACTGGATTCAGGACTCATCATGGTCACTTTGAGTTTAAGGTGATGCCATTTAGGCTGACAAATGCACCAGCCACCTTTCAGTCATTAATGAAATCCTTGTTCCAGCAACATCTGAGGCGGTTTATATTAGTTTTCTTCGATGACATCCTAGTATATAGTAAAAATTTACAAGAGCATGTGGAGCATTTGAGAGAAACTTTCAAAATTTTGCAGCACAACAAGTTGTTTGCTAAGAGATTGAAATGCAGTTTTTCCAAGTCACAGGTGGAGTACTTAGGGCACATTATTATGAATAAAGGGGTGGCTACAGACCCTTCCAAGGTATTAGCAATGATGTCTTGGCCTGTTCCCAAAAGACTTAAGGGATTGAGGGGATTCCTCGATCTGATAGGGTATTACAGAAGATTTGTGAAGAATTATGGTTCCATCAGTAAGCCGCTGACTGATTTACTGAAAAAGAACTCATTTCAGTGGAGTATAGAGGTTGAGGAAGCTTTTGAGAGATTGAAACAAGCCATGAGCACTGTTCCAGTTCTAGCCATGTCTGACTACAACAAGACCTTCACTATTGAGACTGATGCTAGCAATCAAGGTATTGGTGTTGTTCTTACTCAAGACAACAGACCCCTGGCTTATTATAGCAAGGCTCTAGCACCCAAACATAAGGTGAAATTAGTGTATAAAAAAATATATGGCTGTTCTAGCAGCCATAGACAAATGGAGACACTATGTGCAAGGAAACCATTTCATTATTAAGACTGATCACTTCAGTCTTAAGTTTTTGATGGAGCAAAAAAATCACTACTGCTATTCAACAGAAGGGACTTACTAAATTACTGGGCTTGGATTATGAGATTATATATAGGAAG
>NC_061121.1:173604808-173606885 GCF_002878395.1 Capsicum annuum | reverse complement strand
ATAGAGATAAGGTGTTCACTAGTTTATTCTGGCAACACTTATTTAAAAAAATTGGTACCACACTATATATGAGCATAGCCTACCACCCTGAGTCTGATGGACAAACCGAAAGGCTCAACAAGTGTCTAGAAGGATACCTTAGAGCTATGGTGATGAGTAACCCCAAGCAGTGGGTAATCTAGCTTCATTTGGCTGAGTGGTGGTACAACACCAACTACCACACAGCCCTGCAAACCACCCCCTTCTTTGATTTATATGGGTATGATCCCCCACAACTTTTCTTTGGACCTTATAGTGACTCACCAATGCAATCAGTATAGGACTTGGTCCAACAAAGGGTGAAAATTCTGCAAGTATTGAGAGATAATTTAGTGCAGGCTCAGGCTAGAATGAAATAGTTTATTGATCAAAGAAGAAGTGAGAGGGAACTGCAGGTAGGAGACTGGGTTTATCTAAAGCTTCAAACATATAGACAAACATCAATTGCACTCAGAAAACACCTCAAATTATGCCTAAAATTCTATGGCCCTTACAAGGTTCTACAAAGAGTGGGCAAGGTAGCTTACAAGATTGAACTCCTAACAAATTCTCTTATCCACCCAGTGTTTCATGTTTCCTTACTCAAAAAGAGAATTGACCCAGATGTAACACCTCTACAACAATTTCCATTGGTTGGAAATGATAGAAAGATCTTGGTTAAGCCCCTAGCTATCTTACAAAAAAGAATGGTAAAGGAGAACAATGTTGTAGCAGTGAAGGTCCTGATTCAATGGGAGAACTTAGCTCCTGAAGAAGCTACCTGGGAAGACTGGACATTCATCAAGGCCCAATTCCCTGATTTTATTCAGGGGTTAGCATCACATTCTTGAGGACAAGAATGTCCTGATGGATGGTGGAATGTAATGATCATACGTTACACATATTAGCCAGCACTACTAAACGACACTGTTAGAGCCTATTTAAATAAGGTTCAGCAGTTAGTAATCAAGGGTGGTGATTAAATTAGATCAAGTACCAGATCAAGGGCTAAGATTCACTCAAAAGGGGGTATAAATATCAAATACAAATAGAAGAAAAGCATGTAAAATTGGTATGTTCTAAGCTCGTGTTCCTTCCAAAACTTCTTCTCTAAATCTCAATCTAAATTATTATTCTTCCTCTTCCTAATTCTGTTATTATCTTCGAAAATCCTTGCCTTCCAATGAAGTTATTTTCAATTAATTGGAAATGAGATGATCTACAAATTGATTATTGATTCAGGTATGCAGTTGCTTCGAGCTGGGTTGTTCGCCTTTGGAATTGAGTTGCTGAGCTATCTTATCTAGGATTTTCCTTCAGTTTAAGTACTCTTTGCGATTTAATTGAATTTCAGTTAGTCATTTTTGAAATTTGATTATTACTGTTTGAACACTGTTCAGCATGAAGTTAGTGTAATTGTTGAGTTGTTGTTGATTTAATTTGTTGTGATTGTTGGAGTTCATTACAAAAAGGAGAGTAGCCATTACCTGGAAGGTGATAAAGCTGAAACACCAGGCTGATGGTCAAAGAAATCACCGGAGAGTAGCACCTACGCCGCTGATGGCTGTCTGTGGAAGGTTTAATTTAGGGGAAATGAGATAGCTAGGTTTTAGGGGGGAAATGGCCAAGTAAAAATAAGGAACAAAAATAAATAGTAAAAAAGAGGCAATTAAAGTGTTATTTTTTAATGGATAGCGGGGGTTAAAACCCAGCAAATCTATAAATTTTAGTGGCACATGTTTAACCCCTGCACTTAATATGATTTTGCAAAGGTTATAAAAAATCCACAAATTAACCCCCGCAATTAGAACCATTTTTTGTAGTGAATACATTGATAACGCTTAAATTACACTCTTGAATGGGTGTAAGCGATCATTGTCAATATAAAACCCAACTAGGTTGGGGTCGAATCCCACAGGGAATAAGGTGTGAACTCAAGTTGTTTACGATATAATTTATTGATAGTTTATTGTTTCCTGAAATGGGGGTTTAAGTTTTGCAGATAATTGTTTATCATTTTGAATTTAATGTTTGTAACCAAGATTTTATGAGATAACCA
>NC_061121.1:173498513-173601808 GCF_002878395.1 Capsicum annuum | reverse complement strand
CACTGAAATATTGGTTTGGAGGGAGAGAGACAGAAAAGTCGTATATTGTCAATATGTCAATGGATGATGGATAAAAATCACTCTAAAAACCCTAAAACAAGGTTTTAAATAGTTAACCCTAAATAAGAAAATAAAATTAAAGTTTCTGATTTTCTTCGAATTAGATGACGGCGCCCGTGACGTCCTATCATGATCTTGACGACCTATCACGGACGTCGTCAACTTCTCTACAAATTTATCTCCTGCTGCCTAAGGTTGACGACGATGGTGACGCCCTATCATCATCTTGATAGCATATCATGATTGCCATCATAAAAATTTTCTGCAGCTTTACATCTTCTTTTTAAGGTTGACGGCATCCGTGACAGCCTATCACAAGGCTGACGACGTGTCATGGATTTTGTCAGCCACACTTAGCTCTCTATTTACTTCTAATTTCATGCTTTTTTCTTTCTTTATTTGTGGTTCCCCCTCTCCTCTACTTTTGCTGCCAAATCAAAGTAAAATAATAAAAACAACTACAATTGCTCAAGACTTCACAATTATTTAGAGTTAAAAACTTCAAATGTATTAGCATGGGCTCACACATCATGCATCAAATAGATTTTTATCCTTATTGTCTATCTCTCCTTCAATGTGACCATATTTATCATTTTTGTACTTATTTCTCCTTTTTTTCATCCATTCCATTTTATTCTAAGTATGATTGTTTCCTGCTATCTTGCCACTTGATAAAACTCTTCTTTGATTGGTTGTTGATCCAGTTTGTTCTTCTTGCTTCTGTTCCTCTGTATGCTTTTTTTCTAATATCTCAGGATGAATCAACTAGAAATTTGTCTCATCATGTCCTTGTAAACAATATTTCTTGCAGTATTTGGGCATGTAGTCATACTGAGTTGTGATCCATTTGCACATAATCTCCCAAGTTACATCATTCTCTTCATTTATTCTTGCTCATTGTGGTAACTTAGCCACCAAATCAACTTCCACTTTTACTTAACATAACTTGGCCTGGTTTGTTTTTTTGTGGCTAAATCCACTGTCAATGGCTTCCCGACTGCTGAAGCAATTGAAAAAATAGCTTCTTTTGCAAAAAATATTGGTGGTAAATCCGAGAAAGAAATCCATGCAACACCTATTGTAGTTTCCACATCTGGTTCAAACCATGAATCCCACTTTAAAGTTCTCTTTCAAAACATCCCCCTTGCTTTAATATAAAAGGCTGATATTGACAGTAATTGCACATAGTCTTCTAAACTAGATAATCTAATCAATACATGCCTTGCATTCGAAACTCCAATAGTACATTCATATTTAGTTCTATATTGTGTAGGTATATTTTTCCTCAATTCTTTAATATCTGGTTTGCCATAAGAAAATTTTCCAACAATAGCATGTTGCAAGTTTTCTTTCAGAATTAATGCTCTCACTTCAAATATTTTTCATGTAATATTGGGTTCTCCCTGCAACATGATAACAGGTTTCGGTGGTATTATGGGCATGTCTACATTTGTTTTAGATTTGAACACATTGGAATAATTTAGGATGTTTTGTTCCAATGGTTCTTATTTTTTCACAAATGTTGGATTTTTAGAAGAAAGTGGTGGGAATTCCCTCGGTGGGATATCCTCACCGATGACAGTCGTTGCCATGGCTAATATTAGGATTTAGGGTTTTACCGGGTTTTTTTATTCAAAAGAATTATTGCATTTGAGAATGGAAATGATTGGTAGAAAAAGATGAATAAGGAAAGAATTTTAAGTTATGTTCAAATAGAGTTCGTAAATGTCAACGAGGGCTTAGTCATTGATTCCAAAATATATCCTACCAGTATCCAAGTCTTTATTTCAAACATAGAAAAGATCTATAGTGATCTCGGTCAACTTTCTAAGAACTAAAATAGGACAGTACGAGCAAGCTTATGGCATCATATGTGCATCATTGGAAATTTCGTAAGAGTTTTTGTAATTTTTCCACTTTCTTAAATTTGTTATGTGTATAGGGGGACTTCTTTGTAGTGAGGACACCATAAAGGCACTGTTGATTACTGACTATTAGTATAGCGGTTGTGGTGTATGCATATTATTCATTGATATCGTAAGACTCACTTAGATCCATAGTTATTGACATATCGAATGAATGATATGTGCTTTACTGGTTAATGATAAGAATGGGATGTGTTTCAAAAGAACTTAAAAATGCCAATTGATTTCTACAGTTTAGCTTCAGGTTTTTAGCCACATATAGTTATTAAGAAGAAGAAAGCAATAGATTTCATAATCAAAATTGAATTCTTACTAAGATGAAACACAAGCCTTGAATTCTTTACAAAAACCATGTAGGAGTGTTCAAAACCCCAAAAACATCAATCCCCACAAAAAAATATAACATAAAAATATTCAAAGCGTCAAAAGATTCCTGTTCTAAACCCTAGACTAGGTATTTATAGGTTTCAAGAAATTAAAATTTTTAAATTTAAATCGGGTTGCCGCCTCTATCTTGATTGTTGTTAATGGTTCCTCAAGAATGTGAAGGTTCATCATATCAAACCATCACATGACTTCAATTGGGGAATGAATTCTGTTTGAGCATGGCAGTTGATCTTGATGGCTCACTAAAATCATGACGGTTAATCAGTTGAGCCATCATATGGCTTTATCGGAGCATTGCTTCAGCTTGGGCTTGACAATTGGCATGACTAATATCCAAGGCATTGACGGTTTGTCAATGGAGTTATCACGATGATGTCTACTAGATCTGATTCTGTAATGGTATGGTAGTTTACCTGACGGTCTATTAGGCGTGTGACGGGTCATCAAATAGAACCGTCACACTGTCTTATTGCACAGTATTCACTCTTTTTTGTCTTGGCACAATTTCCTGTATATAAAAACAAAAGGACATCAAATCTATAATGGTCGGTTTTGAAATAACTAAACAATGCCAATTGTTTCAACAATTTAGCTTAAAAACACACAAAAGCAGTAATAGATTGACCAGTTGACAGAGTAGATAGCACACCAGAGGAAAAAAAATATGACAACAAAAACCCTCAGGTGCTGACAGACTCATAGGTACCCCAAAATTGTCACACTATCTTCTTTAAAAGTTTTCGCTCGTTTTTATCTTGGATAAATTTTCTTCATTTAAACACAAAAAAACATCAACTCTAACATCGATCTATTAAAAATTCACGATTAGTCTTGGTTAAAAGTGTAAAATATGTCATCGAGAGACAACACATCACCGTACGATTGTGGGAGTCAGTGATGACTTGCCTTAAAATGGTTATTGTAATTGTAATAGATGGGGATCGTGACCGCATGAACAACTCGACCCGGTCCACTGAATAATGCTTTGCAATTACGGTAACCCACTTCTCGATCGCGATGAATATATAGATCAAGCTCCACAATCACGACATGTGTCCATGCGATTATGATGAAGGGCTGGATGTTGCACCAGAAATGTGCATCAACAGTGGATTTTGGACAAGAAATTATTTCAATTGAACCCTTAGAATTAGTTTGAGACCCCACGAAATAATTGGATAACACTATTAGGCTAATTTTGACGTTCTGGACTCAAAGAAATCATCAGATTTATCTAGAGATGTCTTTGTGAATAAGTTAACCTCCGGGACCCCTCTGAAACTAATTTAACTAGCTTCTCGTCTAATTGCTCAAAATTCAAAGTAAAGACTCAAAATCCAAACCAACCACGCTATTAATTGAAAATCGACATTTCAAATCTAATGAAACTGACAAAATCATCATCCGACGCTCGGATCATAAAATATTGACCAAAATCAAACCAATCACTTTCAATGCTACTCAAAACCTCAAACTCACTCAATTCACTCCTTGATGCGTAAGAGAATCATAAATGAAATATAGCAACTACGGCAGAGGAAAAAACAAACAAAATATAGAGAAGCTAAAAATCGCAGTGAGGAATGTTACATTTTCTCTAAATTCCCATTATATAATATTTGATACCCCTTAGAATAATTAGTGAAGAAAGGCTTCTATTTCAAATTTAATCAAAATGATCAACTTTTCACATTCTCATTCTAATGTAAAATTTATAATTATTGAATTAATTTTAATATCAAAATGAAATAATTTTATAGATTTTTGTCTTTGTGAATATAAATAAATCAAATAAAATTGCCCTTTAGGTTTTTGGCTTACCAAAATGGTCATATATGACACAATTCTTTTTTAAAAGAAAAAAAAAAAAAGGCTGCCCCTCACGTATGCCAAAAGAAAATAAAATCATTTTTTCTGAACTTTCACTTTTCATAATCTATTTAACATTAAAAAAAAAAAAAACTGTACATATGAAATTTAAAATACTAAGAAATACATACTTACCGTGCATCATCGAGAATGATTTTCTCATCCTGCAATTAGTCGAATCATAAACAATAAAAGCTAGAAGAATGACTGTTTTGGCAAACAGAAGATTTTACATTTTTGTTTATATTTTATCTTTTAAAATAGAATTTTTTTTGTTCTTTAACTTGTCATATTAGGAGTGATTTGCCTCACTTATTCTATACTGATAAATTTTCTATTTTATATGTTTTATTTCATTGTAGTTTTTTTCAAACTCTTTTCCTCAAGATTTTTTGAATATTTTTTATTTTAATTCAAATATTTAAGATTTTACATTTTTATTTATACTTTATTTTTTAAAATAAGAATTTTCGTATGCTTGCACTTGTCATTGTAGGAGTAGGAGTGATTTGCCTCTCCTTCTCTACATAAATAGATGTCCACATTTAAACTCTCAAATTAATTACAATTTGGCCTAATAGTCATTTTAAAGATACCAAAATATAGAAAAGTAAAAAAGATAATCCGAATTTTTCTCAAGCTCAACTCGATCTCATGAAGAACCTCCAAACAACAATGTAAACACAAATGACTATATTTTTGTATCCATGAAACCTTGATTCTAATTGAGACAATATATTTAACCAATAAATCCTTGAAAATCCATAAATTAGTACTCCATCATATTTCATTAATACATAAAGCAGATTAAACGGATCTTATAGAACTAGAAAGAAAGATTATACTTTTGAGTTTTATCCGGATTGAACACTCCAAAATGTCTCTCAAACTCTGCTCCTCTCTACAAATTTTCATCAAACATAGTGTACAAATAAGTTTCAATAGCTTTTCCAGGCTTGTATGTAGTTCCTTTTCTTGACTTACGTGTTTAAGCAAATTCGTGTAATAAGTGGCAGCATTACGCACATTTGCTCTCCTACCACCGGCAGAAGGCCATCCACTTCCAGAAACAATAATTTCCATGTTGTTTCCACCACCAGCATTCTCAATTGCATAATAAACTGAATCCAACATAGCATCAAATAGATTATAATACCCCGATGGGTTTGCTTTGGGCTTCGTAAATAGAGCATACCTGAGTCCAATACGATCAGGTTCACGAATATAAGCGGAATACGGATAAAAATTCGCCAGCAACGACGCGTTATTCTGTTTCAAGAAATCAATGATTGGATTGATGGAACTGCTCACGTCTTTGCGAAATATCGACTCAGATGGCAAAATTGTATTCACCAGTAGACGGTTCTCTATATTTGTTGAGACCTTCACACGATTCTGCAATCTAAATTTGGTTATCACTTGCTGCAAGTTTTGCAAGGAAGGGAACCAGTTGAGATGTTCCATCATTGAAAGGAGATATTTCATTTCCAACACTTATATATCTTATTTTGACTTGTGCAATATAACTTATAACATTGTCAACAACCCACTTGTAAGCTTCATTTGGATCAGTTAAGGCTTGAAGATTGTCATTGGGAATGGAAAGAATGATTCCAATGTTACTTCCCTTCAGAGCAATGAGTGTTTCAGGAATTGGATCAGGAACTCCCATGTTTGTTATGCCATTAGCTTTATAAAGATCTACAACATCTTGGCTGATGGTAAGTCGTTGCCATTTCTTCCCATAACACAATCCAACAGCCTGTGCCTCTGCATTATTAATAAAGATTAAATAAATAAAGGGAGTTACTATAGGATCACATACCATAAATACTATGTGGCACAATTAAAATTTTATTATATTTTCACCATGAATTTGGACATAGAAGTTATAAATGTTTTTAAACAAAATAAAAACATATATAAAAATTATTACAAATCACAATAATTAACAATTTAAAATATTTAAAAGAAATTAAAGAAATTTCGATCAAAAAATAAACCTGGTTTGTTTCTTGAAATTTCAATTGTGTAAAATAAATCAGAAAAGAGGTAGTAGTTATAAGACCCTTGAAAGGAAAACTACACTAAACAATAAACATGTATATGACTCCAGCTACAAATATATTTTATGTTTTCTTAAATCAAATACTTACATCCCTATGTTCTGAAAATCCTACATAAATATTAGCTTGATTAGCAGTCTCATTTTACAAGTCCATTAAGTGTATAGAATTTTAAAAAATGGAGCATATTTGAAACTAAGTATATAAAAGAATAACTAAAAGATGACTTAAAATTAAACATAAAGTTCCTATATAATCTATAATATATTAAAAGTGTGAAAACTCTTAAAAAAGTGATTTGAACTTTTTGTCCATTAAAAATCTCCGCAATAGACAAAATAGTCTTTTTACTTATTTTCTTAAATTATTAAATATTTATTTTTAATATGTATAATTAAGGAATCCTAAAGTATATGGTAAAAGAAAAATATATAGAAAGAAAACATTTCATTTGTTTCTTGTTGCTTTATGATGGCTAACTTTTCCTTCTTTGTACTTACCGGTGTCGTAATTAGTTACCTATAAATAAGAGGTATTTTTTTCTTCTTAGTACCACATAAAAGTTTTGTAAGCAAATGTTATCTTTTTAGTCCGTTTTTTAATTAAAGGTGTAAATAATAATTTTCATAAGAAAATCATTTTCTCTCCCATTTTTCATATAACTAGCTTAGTGTATGTGCTTTATGAGAGTGTCTTTCCTTAATTAAGTTTTATAAAAAAAAGTCATTAAAATATAGCAATTTTTATTAAAGTAATATTTATCTAATTAATCAATATAATAAAATTATCATATCTTAAATATGTTATTCCATGTTGTGTTTCAATTTACTGTTTCTTTAAAATAAAAAATTAAGTTTTTTCACCAAATAAATAAATAAATAAATTAGTTCTTTTTATCAAGATTCACACAAGTAAACACGGTAATTACTAATCATTATCATGTAGCTATCCTGCCGTTAAGCTGCTCCATTTAAATATTAATCAACCATATTATTACTGAACCAGTTTAAGACCTTTAGTTTCCTGAGTAGTTGATTTGCTGGTCAATTAGCTTAAATTCAGCAAAGAAAAATAACAAATTAATTCTTTACCTTCTCACAAACACCAATACATATTTAATAGGAAAGAACAAAATCTGATGAGTTACCTCTAGTAATTACTATCCCAATTATTGAGCATGTCTTTTTAGGCTTCTAAGTCTAAGAAAACAAGCCTCCAAGACTGTTCAAAAGATCTTCACTTTGTAATTAAATTTCAAGCTTTACTTTCCAGTTGATAAGCACAAAAACAGAAGAAAAGCTACAATAATTTATATCATTCAAAACTAAAAGTATGAAAAGAATCTGAATAAAGATCAAAACTGCAGAAGGAAAACTACAATGATTTATATCATTCAAAACTAAAATTATGAAAAGAATTATAATACAAATCAAAACTAAAAATTATTATGCGAAATTAAATTTTGATATTAAATTTCTTTACAAATAAAGTAAAGAGAAAAATTAAATCTGCTCTAAGCCGATGATGATAAATTAGGGCATTCATGTCCTTCTTTGAAAGAATACACGACAAATAAATTTTATAACTAATCCTAGATCTAATGAATTCTATCCTGAAAAGGATTCCGGAATTAAAAGAAAATTAATTAATTCCTATAATATTAAAAATAGACATGTAATTATTAATTTTCCATATTAGTTAATTATTCTTGCACTTTAGCCATATAACTAATAATAAAATAATTGGCACTATTAGTTTTTTTGTATTAAATTATTTGTTATTGTTATATTTTGCAATATGTAATTAATAATTTTCATATTTGCATGTAATTGTTATACTTTAACCATGATTCTTATGGGAAATTGGTCACACAAACCAAATAGAGACAAACTTGAGAAAAGTACGTAGAAAAATTTTCACGTGAAATAATTTATTTACGATTAAAAGAATCCTAGTTTTAACCATATATAGTTTTGTATATATTTATATTATTATCTAATAATTGTTTTGTCATATATCCAATCCATAAGTGTATTATTTTTTCTGTATCTATTACACAGTCTAGATCTAAAAAAAATAAATAGTGTAATTTGAAAATTAATTGATGGATTACTTTTATTTTATCTCTAGATTTACTAGATAACTAGTGAAATTAACCGTGCTTCACGTGACTATAAAAAGTTTAGTAAATGAATATATTTCACTATTTTGTAAATGAAGTAGTATATAACATTAATATTCCAGTTAAGATATTTTAGATCTTTATTGATGTTAATTTGAGACATAGTATTTTTTTTTCAACAATAAAAATTAAAATTATTTGCTCCTTTTTAAGTACCTACTTTTTTATATATACATAATAGAACAAATAATTTAGGATGTATGAGTGATGAAGTAAATAGAACAAGAGGTCATATTTTGAAACGATAATATATAGATTAAGTTGAAAATATTATCTTTTGTTTTAACCTCTATCTTTTATAGGTATAATTGATCTTCTATGCAAATATTGATTATAATTTTTATCTTGTGTCTGAAGTGTTATATTCGCTTATGACGATATTCTTTTATACATCAAATAAATATTTTTAAAAGTTATGAAAATGAAGCAAAGTAAGTTGAAGTTATGAATACATAAAATAAAATAATTAATGATAATAATATAAAACACAAGAATGTAACAATTGTTAATATGATATTGCACTATATATGACATTGTAATATTGCTATTCCAAATATATCAATAAAAAAATTACATAGAAAAGAGGAAAAAAATCTAAACTATATTATACATCTTAAATTTTTTTATATATTTATGTATATGAAGCTAAGGAGGCTTAAAAATATGATAAATGTGGCATACTTTTAAGGCCTCCATTCCTATTTTTTCCTTATTTTTGACTTTTTTTTTTGTATTTTTCTTTATTTTATAAGTGAATAATTAATCATATTCTATCCTATTTATTAAGTATCATTAAATTCTTTAACAATCATATTAATTTATTGTCAATAAGTTATTATATTAATTATTAATTATTAATTATGAAAATAAAGCAAATTAAGCCGATGTTATCAATAATAAAATAAATAAATAAATTATTAATTATAATAATATAAAACACAAGAATGTGACAATTGTTAATATGATATTGCACTATATATGATATTTGTAATAGTTTTATTTCAAATATATCAATAAAAAATTACATAAAAAAGAGGAAAGAAATCTAAACTATATTATACATCTTAAAAAAATTGATCGCACTACTATAAAATTACCTTAATATTGATTTTCATGATCGTATTTATTTGGAGGAGGATAACAAATATGTAAAAAAAAATATTAAAATAAGAAAGAATATCAAATACATAAACATGAAAGAATATTTGAGAATGAAATATTTATGATATTGCACTACATATGATATTTATAATATTTCTATTCCAAATATATCAATAAAAAAAAATTACATAGAAAAGAGGAAAGAAATCTAAACTATATTATAAATCTCAAAAAAAAATTGATTGCACTATTATAAAATTACCTTAATATTGATTTTTATGACTATATTTACTTGTAGGAGGATAACAAATATGTAAAGAAAAAATGCTAAAAGTAAGAATATCAAATACATAAACATGAGAGAATATTTAAGAATAAAATATTTTGCCTTCATATACTCCTTATTACGTGCTATAATTTACAAACAAAAGAGATGGAGAAGAGAAAAATAATTTTGAATAGGAGTATTCATGAAATAAATATGTATTTACTTGTAGGAGGATAACAAATATGTAAAGAAAAAATGTTAAAAGTAAGAAAGTATATCAAATAGATAAAATGAACAAAGAAGAATTTATAATAGATGAAAAAACATATGAAAACCATGAAAGATTAAAAATAAGAATAGCATTTTCCAATTTAGGAAGAAGATATAAGAAAATAGGTGAATATTTATATTTCATGTTAGAAAAAGAAGAATTAAAATTAGAAGATAAATTAACAGCTATGGTAAGAATAACAAAATAAAACGAAGAAATAGATAGGAAAAAAGAAATAGATCAAATAAAATAACAAACTACAAAAGAAATACAAAAAAATAGAAGAAACTAAAAAAGTAGGATTGCTGAATTAGAAAAAGAATTACAAATGCTAAAAGATCTGTATGAAAAAGGACAAAAAGAAAAAGAAGAAAAACATAAAGAACAAAAATTATTAATTGAGATAAATCAATTTAAAGAAAAACTAGAAGAAGAAAATAAAGAATTAGAAGCAAATGAAATAGAAATAAATACAATAGATGCTGAAGAAACAGGTAATTATGATTCGGAAGACAGTGAAACATATACAGAAATCTTAACAAATATAGAAAAGTTAGAAATCAATGAAAAACAAGAAGTAATTAAATAAGCTAATCTGTGAGGGTTTTATTTTATTTTATTTAACTTCATATATTCTGGGTAGTAACTAGTTAAAGTTTCTTTAATTTTTCTAAAATCTTCTATATTTTTAAATGATCTTCTCATTTTTTAACAAATAAATAACAACGTAAATAATAATAGCTCATAATTAAATTAACATTTCTAACATTTTTCATAATTAACATTTCTCATAACTAAATTAACACATATCAACTTGTATATTTTTTAAATAACGTAGCTCTAATACCAATTGTACAGGGGTGCGGATAACTTGGGTAATTTACTAAAATATAATCTTCTAACTTCTTTACTTTCTTATGTATTATATGATCCCTTATAGTAGTATCCTTTAAATGCACACGTATATTCATCTATATAACACATATTACATATTGTTAGTTTTAACATTAAATTCCTATTTGTATCTTTTTCTTTGTTTTGTTTTTCTTCTTCTGTTGTCATACTGCTAAATTCATCTCTTATAGCCATTTCATATTTTTTCAATATGTCTATAGGTGTTAGTTTAGTTACTGTTGTTCCTTCTGTAGGGGGGTGCGGATAGTTTGCGTGGATAAACTTGTACTTGGATAACTAGTACCAATTGTAGGAGGGTGCGGATAGTGCGGGTAACTTAACATTGCTCTGATAAATAATATATCTATCTACTATATGTTCCATATTTCTATTTTTTATGTAGTCATGTAGATTCTTTTTCATAAGTGGTTCGGTTAATCTTATTTGCTCCATATCTTTTCTCCAATATTCTAAGTATTCGTAGTTTATCATTTTATCCTATAGTAGTTGTAATTTTACAAATTTCTGTGTAATAACTTATTCTAATCGTACTGTATCTAATATGTGATTCTATGTTATCTATGTGATTCATTAACTTTTGTTGTTATTATATAAACTATCATTTGTATCTGCTTTTTCTAAGATTAATTTTATTCTAAATAGTCTTTGTTCTAGTTGCCTTTTTTCTCTTTTAAGCTGATTCTTGTAATTAATTTCTTCATATAGCCAACTTTGTTTTTCTCTAACTCTTCTAATATATTCTATCATTTTTTAATCTGTATAATATTCGTCTGAATAATAACTATCTAAATATGAGCAGTAGCTATCATTATATAAGTGTAAGTTTTCTATAGAACTTAATAACTCTTCATTAAAATGAAATATCTTTTCGTATATAATTTTTCTTTTATCTACTATTTCTATATCCTTAAGTATATACAAAACAAGTATTTTAAATTTATCTATCATCTCATCAGATAAGTAAATATTCATTCTTCATATGATGCTATTTTCAAAATATTCCCTCCAATCATATCCATAACAAAATATGGTCATCTTAGATCACTATATACTAGATTATATTTAAATAACATGTTCTTCGGTCACTATTAGCATGGTAATCTGGATACTTTTCCCTAAACAGCGCCTCTACTCTGGTTACTCCCCTATCACGGCTTTTTTGCCTCACTGGTTTCACCTTTAGGATGGCATAGTTCTTGGAAATTTTTCTCCTTTTCCACTTTGCTAATAAACTTCTTAACATGCTATTTTTCGAATAATTCTACTATAAAGTAACTAACATGAACTTATTATATCATGATTGTCAGGAATTTATGAATTTAACTATTCATAATTGTAAATGAAAATAACTGTTCTCGTAGATTTGATAAACTGTGTTTTGCTCATCCATAGCTTTTCCTTAGAAATATACTTTTTTTTATTAAATATTCAAAAATTTCTGTGTACAAGAGAGAAGGCTTGCTTTCAACACATGAAAGTCTTACCTTAGATTGTCGTATGACTTACATATTTATAATCCTAAAAATGAAAACTCGTAAACTATTTACACTATTCCTAACTTTACATCCGTCAAAAAAGTAAAATACTAATAATTGTCCTAACTTTACACTTGTGCTAATCTTACAAAAAGTAGAAATATATCTCTACAAAAAACAACACTAATAATGGCTTTTTGGCCAAAAAGAGTCAAAAAGTTTAGTATAGCTTACATGATAAGTCAAAAAAGAATAGTAAATGCTAATAAATGCTTACATAATTTACGTATTCTTATGACAAAAAGACTTATTCACATGTTGCTTTCTATCTTGTCTTCTTTTGTCTTTTGTCTTTATTTCTTCATTGCTCCATTGATTTTTATCTTCTAGCTGGCGTCCTTATCTTCTTTGTTGATTTTTTCTTTTATTCTAGCTGGACTTCTGAAATTATGTTATTTTCTCCATTGTATTTTGAGCATAGGTGGTCGGGATATTTGTGTCCTATTAATTTGCAATATCTGGTTAATAATTCTTCTGAAATAAATTACTTTTTAATTGCCCTTGTCGATGGATTATTTTCTGGATTGAGCAGCGTCATAATTAATTGTTTAACTTCTTCCATATCAGACTGTCATAGTTCTCTTGAATTTGAATAGCTCATTAATTGGTCTCTCGAATAGTAGCTCCATATGGGATTTTCATTGAGATAATTGTTTGCTAGTTCTTGAATAATTGTAGCTATTCCTATAGTTCGCTTATTTGCATAAAAATTAGGTATCTTAACTTTAGGTATCTCTGGCTGTTGAACAATATCTTCCGGTATACTCATATCTCTGGTTAATCTTATTTTTACAACTTGTATAGCTGGTTTAATTTCTTCATATAATATCTCTGCTGGTGCAGTATAAAACTTTATAAAAAATAGATTTCCTTTGGTTATTTTCTTATAAGTAGCGAATGCTCTATATAATTTTGGTATATCTGTTGGTTCATCTCCTTCTTGGGTATATATGGTATTTAATAGTCCGTAACTGAAACAGGTTTAAACTAAATTTGGGTTAGTTTTTGGTAATGCGATTAACTTGTTGTAACCTTGTAGTTTTTGGGTTATACAGTCTGTGTTTGGTTCTTAGATATTTGTGGCTCTGGGTCTAAGGTTTTGGTGAGTCTGTATTTTGTGGATATTTTCTATGTATGCTCGAGTTATATGGTTTAGGCTTTTTTATCTTGGTTTAAACCTTATCGATATGTGGTAGTTTGTGGGGGTATGAACAAGGGGTCTTTTTGTGTTTTTGGTATAGATGGTTTTTCAAATATCTTGTTCATATTCATGTTCTGATATCTTTGTCCACTAACTCCTTTGCTTGTACCTGCAGTTGTAGATTGATAAACATTATGGGTATTATAGAGTGTCCCAACGTCTTCTTTTATATTTGGAGTTTTATTGCCTTTCGATCAACATAGCTCTGCACACTACTGAGTTATCTGAGTCATAGCTTCAAACTTCAGTTTAACTTCATTAGTCTTTAGCTTTTCTATTTCATTACCTATACTGTCCACTTTCAGTGAAAGTGTAGTTAGGGTTTTGAGTATCTTTTCTAAAGCATCATCTTCTATTATATCAGTCTTTGTAGTTTTGTCTTGATATGTAATCTGAAATAACATTTTTGTTAGTACTGATTACTTCAATTGTAAATGTAAAATTTAATATATTCAATGCTAATCTCCGAATTTCCTTTGTTATAACTGAATTTTGTATTTCTTGTTAACCACCATCGTACCTGTGTATTATCTGTTCATACAATAAATTTTTTTTATACAATATATGGCTCAAATGCTAATAAACATTTGTATAATGAATGTAATTCTTTTCTATTTATTTTCCATTTTATTTCTGTTTCATTAAACGTTCCTGAGTAATATCTACAATGGTGTTCTAATTTTTCTTCTTCGTATCTATATTTAAGTACTCCTCCATAATTATATTCACTTGCATCTGCTTCTACTATATATGTAAATTTTTTAATTTCGTCTGGAAATTATACTTTTGGTAACTCTTTACAAAGTATTTTTATTTTCCGAACTTTTTTTTATCTTCTTCATTGTAATTATACTCTACATCCTTTCTTAATTTTTTCTGTAATGGTTTTAGGTTTTCTGCTAATTTTGGTATATATTCTCTTACTTGGTTTACTAATCCTAAAAATGATTGTAATTTCTTTTTTGTATCTAATTCTTCTTTTGAATTTATTATTTTTTGTACTATATGTTATTGCATTTTGACTCCACTTTTATCTATTTTTATTCCTAAAAACTCTATCTAATTTTTCATAATTTCAGCTTTCTTTTCACTTAAACTTATTTCTGAATTTTCTATTATACCTGCAAATTGTTATAATAATTTTAAATATTCCTCTTTAGTTTTTGTATATAATAATATATCGTCTATGTATACTTTACAATTAGGTAACTATTTGAAATAGTTATCTATAAAATGTTGATATCTACCTGGTGCATTTTTATATCCAAATGGTAATACATTCCATTCGTAAATCTTTGTGGTACTGTAAATGCAGTTAATTTTTTAGATTCTTCTTCTAACTTTAAATGGTAAAATCTTGATTTACAATCGAACTTACTAAAATAATTATATCCTTGTATCTTTCTTATTTTTAATATCTTATTTGGTATTGGATAATTATATGTCATAGTTTTTACATTTAAGTTTCTATAATCGATAATCATTCTACTTTTTCCTCTTTTTTGTTCACTGTGTTTATTTACTATAAATGCTGGGCTATTGTGTTTACTATTACTTTTTTATATATATTGTCTTTCTAATAATTCATCTATATGCATTTCGAATTCTTTTAAATCATCAAAGTTATATGTTAATGGTTTTTGGGTTATTATACTTTTTTTATCTATTAGCTTAATTCTTACAGTAGTTTTATGTTTTTCCCATCCTTTTAATGGATCTTCACTATATAGTTGTCTTAAGTTTTTCATTATTATTTCTACCTTATCTATTGAAAATATAGTTATTTCTTCTTTATTTATTGAAAATATAACTAGTTCTATTATATCTTCAGTATTTTTTTATATTTTTTAATTTTTGTGTGATTTTTTCACTTCCTTTTATCCAATCAGTTTTCTTTCTTATTTTATTAATAACTTTTTTTGCTCTTACCCTTTGTTTACATGGTGTTGTAAACCACCAGTGTGTTTTAGTTATTATATGTGGGTAGAATTTATCTAGAAATGACATTCCTAAAAGCATATCTTTTGATGTTAGTCCATAATTATAGATCTCTTCTATTGTTAATATTTTATCCCATACTTGTATTTTTATATTTCTGGCTTTATAGGTAATTAAGCTTCCTTCATTATTAAATCCTTTGACTACTATTGGTGTTTTTAGCCTATTCCATTTGTTTTCTGGTAAACAATTATATCTACATAAGTTGGATTCTGCCCCTGTATCTATCATAGGTGTATAATTTCTGTTATAATATCCTTCTACTATTATTTTCATAAGTACATATATTTTCATGTTAATGTTCTTTTAATCAACAATCTTTCTTTATTATAGGTTATGGTTAATTGTGTATGTTCTATATTTTAGGGTTTTACTTGGTCTAACCATTTTATTCCTAATATATGTCTGCTTTTTGCATATCTTCCTTTATTTCAAATTCTATTTTTATTTTCCTAACTCCTATTATTATTTCCTTTTCTGTTGTATCTTTAATAGTTATTAAACTTCTAGGTAGATCTGGGCATATATTACTATTAGATTTTATTTCTTCATTTTTCACTAGGTATTTTGTTATATGGTTTTCTTCTTGTCCTGTATTTTGGAGTATTAAATATTCTTTTTCATTTATTGTTTCCGTTATATAATATTGAGTTAAATTAACTGTTGAAGTTATTTCATAATTTGTTCTTTTAGATGATTTCTAAATCTTCTTCTATATCTATGTCTTTGTAACTATAATCATTGTTATCAATTATTTTTACAAATTGTTCAAAAGGACTTTCTATTTGTATTTTATTAATTTTATTTTTTTCCGTTATTTTATGTTTTGTTGTTAATACATATAGATTTTTACATCTTGTTATAAATATTTTACTTCTTGGGGTTAGTTCTATTCCTGATATTTTCCAATATAATACTAAGGATTTATCTATATTTTTATCTGTTATTGCTACGGATAATTCGCACTTATTATTAATTTAAATTTTTGGTATATTAAATTTCCTCTTATAGCAGTTATTATATTTTTTTCTATAGGTTTTATAATTCTATCATCTGCTAAATATAATTCTATTGGTGTATCTATTCCTTCTCTAAAATATGTTTTTATTAATATCTCTATTCCTCCAAGGTGTACATATTTTATTGGATCTTTACTTTTTACATTATAGTAGTATTCTTTAAATGCACACGTATATTCATCTATATAGCACATATTACATATTGGTAGTTTTAACATTATATGCCTGTTTGTATCTTTTTCTTTCTTTGTTCTTCTTCTTCTGTTGTCATACTGCTAATTTCATCTCTTATAGCCATTTCATATTTTTTCAATATGTCTATAGGTGTTAGTTTAGTTACGATTGTTCTTTTTATTTCTTTATCATTTCTTAATACCTTTTTGCTATTTTCAGTTAAATTTAAAAACCATAATTTTGTTGTTCCTATTAGTATTTTTTCTATATATTCTGGTGTATCTATTGAATTTATACCATTGTCTAATAATTATTTTGTTATATATCCTATCCATAATTGTATCATTTTATCTACATCTATTACGCAATCTAGGTCTAAGAAGTTATAATTTTTATTAATTATTTTTTTTGGTTTCCATTTGTTATATTCATCCTTTAGGTTATATTTTTTAAACTTATTTTTATAATAATATGTAGGTTTTCTTATTTCTGATGTACTAGGTATTATATTTTTATCGCCCCTTTTATCAAGAGTGTTTATTTCCGTATTTGTATTTCCTAAGTTTTCTTTATTAATTACTTCTTGTTTTTCATTTATTTCTAGTTTTTTTATATTTGTTAAGATTTCTGTATATGTTTCACTATCTTCCGAATCATAATTATCTATTTCTTCAGCATCTATTGTATATATTTCTATTTCATTATTTTCTAATTCTTTATTTTTTAGTTTTTTTTATTTTTCGTATTTCTTCTGTAGTCTGTTGTTTTATTTTATCTATTTCTTTTTTCCTGTCTATTTCTTCATTTTATTTTGTTATTCTCACCATAGCTGTTAATTTATCTTTTAATTTTAATTCTTCTTTTTCTATCACTAAATATAAATGTTCACCTATTTTATTATATCTTCTTCCTAAACTAGAAAATACTATTCTTATTTTTAATCCTTCGTGATTTTCATATGTTTTTTCATCTATTATAAATTCTTCTTTGTTCATTTTATCTACTTGATAGTGTATAGATCATGTTGATATATGTATTCTAGATTATCTATTTGTGATTCTAAATATGATATTTCTTCTTTTTGTGCTTTTATTGATTTTTGGCATATCCAACAATCATGTGATATTGTAGTCTTTCTTTTCTTATTTTTAATTCTTTTTATTTTTCAGATATTATTTGTTTTAGTTTTTTATATTTTTGTGATTTTGTTATGTTATTCATCTGTACAATATTTATAATAATTTGGTGGATATCGAAATCTGATTTTAGCATAATTAGGTGGTATTTATCTCATTATTCTAGATTTTAAATAAATTATTAATTTTGTCTCATTGCTAGATATTAAGGTAATTAAGTAAGTTAATCTGTGGGAGTCTTCTTTTGTTTTATTTAATTTCTTATATTCCAGGTAGTAACTAGTTAAAATTCTTTTAATTTCTCTAAAAGTTTGTATATTTTTAAATGGTTTTCTCATATTTAACAAATAAATAACAATATAGGTAACAAAATAACTTAATAATAGTCTCATAATCAACAATTAAATTAACTAAATTAACATTTCTAACATCTACTAGTTATCCACGCAAATTACCCAAGTTATCTGCACCCCCCTGCAATTGGTATCAGAGCTACGTTATTTAAAAAAATGTACAAATAGATATGTGTTAATTATGAGAAATGTTAGAAATGTTAATTTAATTATTAATTATGAGCTATTATTATTTACGTTGTTATTTATTTATTAAATATGAGAAGACCATTTAAAGATATAGAATCTTTTGGAAAAATTGAAGAAGCTTTAACTAGTTACTACCCAGAATATATGAAGGTGAATAAAACAAAATACCCCCCCCCCCCCCCCCCCCCACAGATTAGCTTATTTAATTACTTTAATATCTAGCAATGAGACAAAATTAATAATTCATTTAAAATTTAGAAGAATGATATATATACCACCTAATTATGATAAAATCAGATTTCGGTATCCACCAAAATATCTTAAATATTGTAAAAATGAATAATATAAAAAAATTCCAAAAATATAAAGAACTAAAACAAATAATATCTAAAAAATGGAGAGAATTAAAAATAGGAAAAAAGAAATAGATCAAATAAAACAATAAACTACAGAAGAAATATGAAAAATAGAGGAAATTAAAAATAGTAGGATTGCTAAATTAGAAAAAAAATTACAAATGCTAAACGATCTGTATGAAAAAAGACAAAAAAAAGTAGAAAAAAATAAAGAACAAAAATTATTAATTGAGATAAATCAATTTAAAGAAAAATTAGAAGAAGAAAATAAAGAATTAGAAACTAATGAGATAGAAATAAATACAATAGATGCTGAAGAAATAGATAATTATGCTTCGGAAGATAGTGAAATATATACAGAAATCTTAACAAATATAGAAAAGTTAGAAATCAATGAAAAACAAGAGGTAATTAATAAAGAAAACTTAGAAAATATAAACACGAAAATAAATACTCTTGATAAAGAAAACGATGAAAATATAATACCTAATACATCAGAAATAAGAAAACCTACATATCATTATAAAAATAAGTTTAAAAAATTTAACCTAAAAAATGAATATAACAAATGGACACCAAAACAGATAATTAATAAAAATTATAACTTCTTAGACTTAGACTGTGTAATAGATGTAGATAAAATGATACAATTATGGATAGGATATATAGCAAAACAATTATTAGACAATGGTATAAATGCAATAGATACACCAGAATATATAAAAAGAACACTAATAGGAACATCAAAATTATAGTTTTTAAATTTAACTGAAGAAAGTGAAAAGGTATTAAGAGATGATAAAAAAAAATAGAAGGAACAACAGTAACTAAACTAACACCTATAGACATATTGAAAAAATATGAAATAGCTATGAAAGATGAATTTAGCAGTATTACAACAGAAGAAGAAGAACAAAATAAAGAAAAAGATATAAATAGAAATTTAATGTTAAAACTAGCAATATGTAATATGTGCTATATAGATGAATATACGTGCACATTTAAAGAATACTACTATAAAGGAACATATAATACAAAAGAAAGTAAGAAGTAAGAAAATTATATTTTAGTAAATTACCTGAACCATTTAGTTCAAAAATAATAAAGAGTTGGGATGAAGATAGTAGATACACTAGAAGCAAGAATAAAATTTCTACAACAATGGTATAAAAATCTATGTGAAAAACATAGAGAAGAAATAAAAATGGAAAAAACATTAATAAGAAATTTAACATGTTGCAAAGATAAAATAGCACCTCAATTTGAATGCGAAGAAAGATATTATAAGAAAAGAAAAAGACACAAGAAATATAAGAAATACAAAAAATCAAAATATAAATATAAGAAACCAAGAAAAAGATATTATGTAAAAAATTATAAACATAAAAGACCATGTAGGAAAAAGAAATCTATAAAAAAAATGTACTTGTTATAATTGTAGAAAACTAGTACATTTAGCTAGAGATGGTAAAATGCCTAAAACCCCCAAAAGAAATAAATATCAGAAATAAAGATAGAAAATACAGAATATATGCAAATAGATTGTATAGATTACGAATTAGAAAGTGACGATAGTATATATGCAATTTCGGAGAATGAAACAGATAATGAAATAAATAGTGAATTAGATGAATCAAATGACTGAAGAAGATATAAAAATAATAACAAAGGGAGAATATTTAAATGAAGAAGGAACAGATCAGAAAATAATATTTGATAATAATATATTTGACGAGATAAAAGAAAAAGAATTAGATTTAAGTGTAGAAAAAATATTTAAAATACCAACAATAAAAAACATATTTAGTAGACGAAAAGAAGAATACTACGTAGTAAGCCAAAAAGAACATGTAATAGACTGTAGATATGCAAAAGGAAGAGCTAGTATACCACTAGTAACAAAAAGAATAATTAATAAAGAAATAAACGATATAAAAAGTAAAGACCCAATAAAATATGTACACCTTAAAGGAACAGAGATATTAATAAAAACATGTTTTAGAGAAGAATAGATACACCAATAGAATTATATTTAGCAGATGATAGAATTATAAAACCTATAGAAAAAAGTATAATAACTGCCATAAAAGGAAATTTAATATACCAAAAATATAAATTTATAATAAGTGCAAATTATTCAGTAGCAATAACAGATAAAACATAGATAAATCATTACATTATATTGAAAAATATCAGGAATAGAACTAACCCCAGGAAGTAAAATATTTACAACAAGATGTAAAAATCTATATATATTAACAACAAAAAATAAAATAACGGGAAAAAATAAAATTAATAAAATACAAATAGAAAGTTCTTTCGAACAATTTGTAAAAATATTTGATAACAATGATTATAGTTACAAAGACAAAGATGTAGAAGAATATTTAGAAATAATAAATGATAGAATAAGTACAACAAAAAGAATAACTTTTGAAAAACCAGAATCATCAGGATCATCCAAAAGAACAAACTATAAAATAACTTCAACAGTTAATTTAACTCAATATTATATAACGGGAACAATAAATGAAAAAGAATATTTAATACTCCAAAATACAGGACAAGAAGGAAATTATATAGCAAAATATTTAGCAAAAAATGAAGAAATAAAATCTAATAGTAATATATGCCCAGATCTACCAAGAAGTTTAATAACTATGAAGGATACATCAGAAAAAAGAAATAAAAATAGGAATTAGAAAAATAAAAATAGAATTTGAAATAAAAGAAGATATGCAAAAAGCAGACATAACATTAGGAATAAAATGGTTAGAACAACTAAAACCATACAATATAGAACATACACAATTAACCATAACATATAATAAAGAAAATTTATTAATAAAAGGAACTTTGACATGATATGAAAATATATGTATTAATAAAGATAATAGTAGAAAGATATTACAACGGATATTATACGCCTATGATAGATACAGGAGCAGAAACCAATTTATGTAGATATAATTGTTTACCAAATAGTAAATGGGATAAATTAAAAACACCAATAGTAGTTAGAGGATTTAATAACAAAGTAAGCTTAATTACCTATAAAGCTAGAAATGTAAAAATACAAGTATGAGATAAGATATTGACAATAGAAGAGATCTATAATTATGAACTAACATCAAAAGATATGCTTTTAGGAATGCCATTTTTAGATAAACTGTACCCACATATAATAACTAAAACACACTGGTGATTTACAACACCATGTAAACAAAATGCAAGAGCAAAAAGAGTTATTAATAAAATAAGAAAGAAAATTGATTGGATAAAAGAAAGTGAAAAAATCACACAAAACTCTAACTATGCTTTCAATGAAAGTGGACAGTATGGGTAATGAAATAGAAAAGCTAAAGACTAATGAAGTTAAACTGAAGTCTAAAGCTATGAATCAGATAACTCAGTAGTGTGTAGAGCTATGTCGATCGGAAGACAATAAAACTCCAAAGCTAAAAGGAGACGTTGGGATACTCCATAAAACCCATAACATTTATCAATCTACAACTGCAGATACAAGCAAAGGAGTTAGTGGACAAAGATATCAGATCATGAACATGAACAGGATATTTGAAAAATCATTTATACCAAAAATACGAAAAGACCCCTTGTTCATACCTCCAAAAACTACCACATATCGAGAAAGTTTAAACCAAGATAGAAAATCCTATAACCATATAACTCGAGCATACATAGAAAACATCCACAAAATACAGACTTACCCAAACCTTAAACCTAGAGCCACAAATATCCAAGAACCAAACACAAACTATATAACCCAAAAATTACAAGGTTACAACAAGTTAATCGCACTACCGAAAACCAACCCAAGCTTAGTTAAAACTTGTTTCAGTTATAGATTATTAAATGCCGTATATACCCAAGAAAGAGATGAACTAACCTCTATACCAGAATTATATAGAGCATTCGCCACCTATAAGAAAATAACCAAAGAAAATCTATTTTTTATAAAGTTTTATACCGCACCAGCAGAGATATTATATGACGAAATTAAACTAGTTATACAATTTGTAAAAAATAGGATTTACCAAAGATATGATTATACCGGAAGATATTGTTCAATAGCCAGAGATAACTAAAGTTGAGATACCTAATTTTTATGCAAATAAACGAATTATTGGAATATCTTCAATTGTTTAAGAATTAACAAATAACTACCTAAATGGGAACCCAATATGGAGTTATTATTCAAGTGATCATCAAATGATTTATTCAAATTCAAGGGAGCTATGACAGTCAGATATAGAAGAAGTTAAACAATGGATTATGACATTGCTCAATCCATAAAAGCAACCATCTACAAGGGCAATTAAAGAGGAATTTATTTCAGAAGAGTTATTGATCAGATATTGCAAGTTAATTGGACACAAATATCCAGACCATCTATGTTCGAGATGTAATGGAGAAGATAATATTATCCCGGAAGTTCAACTAGAATAAAAGAAGATAAGGACGCTAGTTGGAAGATAAAAAAAAAGATAAGAAGCAACAGAATAATGAAGGAATAAAGACAAAAGACAAAGAGATAAGATAATAAAAGCTAGAAAGTGACATGTATAGTTTTTTTTTTGAATTTTGTTACGTAAATTATTTGTATAGTTTTTGACTTTTTGACAAAAGCCATTATTAGTCTAGTTTTAGGCATTAAGTAGTTTTTGTCTTTTTATACTTTAAGTCCTTTTCTACTTTTGAAAAGGAAGACATTTTGTAAAAGTAGGAATAGTATATAGTTTATGTGTAAAGAAGGAATAGTAAATAGTTTACACGTTTTTCACCTTTTTAGAGATTATAAATATGTAAGCCATCCGGCTAAGTTAAGGTAAGACTTTCATGTGTTAAAAACAAGCCTTCTCTCTTGTACACAGAAAAGTTTGACTATTTAATAAAAACAGATATATTTCTAAGGAAAAGTTATAGATGAGCAAAGCACAGATTTATCAATTTACCAGAACAGGTATTTTCATTTATAATTATGAATAGCTAAATTCATAAATTACTGACTATCATGATATAATAAAATAAGCTTATGTTAGTTACTTTATAGTAGAATTATTCGAAGAATAGCATGTTAAGAAGTTTATTAGCAAAGTGGAAAAGGAGAAAAATTTCTAAGAACTATGCCATCCTAAAGGTGAAATCGGTGAGGCAAAGAAGCCGTGATAGGGGAGTAACCAGAGTAGAGGTGCTGTTTAGGGAAAAAGTATCCAGATTGTCATGCTAATAATGACCGAAGAACATGTTATTTAAGAATAATCTAGTATATAGTGATCTAAGATGATCATATTTTGTTATGTATATGGTTAAAAAGAATATTTTGAAATAGCATCATATGAAAAAGAATGACTACCTACTTATCCGATGAAATGATAGATAAATTTAAGATACTTGTTTTGTATGTACTTAAGGATATATAAATAGTAGATATAAGAAAGATCATATGGGAAAAAAATATTTGATAAATATATTATGACTAGAATAAATTACATACCACACTTATCTACCTACTCCTACATATACTTACATGCCAAACCTACACATCAACCATGATAAACTATGAATATTGAAAAATGGATATGAAAAATATACAATTAATGGAAAAACTAATGAAAACACATTTAGAAGAAAATATGAGAACTAAAAATATAAAATACATAGAATACCTTAATGAAAATATAGAAGAATATTATGAAAAAGCATTTAATCAAGCCTAATTGATAGATAATCTTAAAATACTTGTTTTATATATACATAGAGATATAGAAATCATAGACATAAAGAAAATAATATGGAAAAAGATATGGAATTTTGAGGATGAAGATGAAGAGTTATTAAGTTCTATAGAAAACCTACACTTATATACTGATAGCTACTGCTCATATTTAGATAATTATTATTCAGATGGATATTATAAAGATTAAAAATGTTAGAATATATAAGAAGAATTAGAGAAAAACAAAGTTGGCTATACGAAGAAATTAATTGTAGAAACCAACTTAGAAGCGAAAGAAAATAATTAAAAGAAAGATTAATTTGGATAGATAAAACCATGGAACAATTAGAATTAAGAGATAATTAACAAAATAAATAACCTAGAATTTAATATCAGATATAGTACAATTAGAATAAATTATTACAAAGAAAGTTTCAGTATTACAACTACAATAGGATAAAATGATAAACTACGAATACTAAGAATATTGGAGACAAGATATCGAGCAAATAAGATTAATAGAAACACTTATGAAAAAGAATCTACTTGACTACATAAAAACTAGAAATATGGAACATATAGTATACCTTAAAAATAATATAGAAGAATTAATAAGGTTAAAATAAATAACTAGCGAATGTTATGACATAGCATTTCAATTAACATGATAGAACTAGTAAGTATTAGTTAGAAGATTTAATAACGAAGGAAGCTTAATTACTTATAAAGCTAGAAATATAAAAATACAAGTATGGGATAAGATATTAACAATAGAAGAAATCTATAATTATGGACTAACATCAAAAGATATACTTTTAGGAATGCCATTTCTAGATAAATTCTACCCACATATAATAACTAGAACACACTGGTGGTTTACAACACCATGTAAACAAAAGGTAAGAGCAAAAAGAGTTATAAATAAAATAAGAAAGAAAACTGATTGGATAAAAGGAAGTGAAAAAATCACACAAAAATTAAAAAATATAAAAAATACCGAAGACACAATAGAACTAGTTATGTTTTCAATAAATAAAGAAGAAATAACTATATTTTCAATAGATAAGGTAGAAATAATAAAGAAAAAATTAAGACAATTATACAGTGAAGATCCATTAAAAGGATGGGAAAAACATAAAACTAATGTAAAAATTGAGCTAATAGATGAAAATAGCATAATAACCCAGAAACCATTAACATATAGCTTTGATGATTCAAAAGAATTTAAAATGCATATAGATGAATTATTAGAAAAAGAATATATACAAAAAAGTAATAGTAAACACAATAGTCCAACATTTATAGTAAATAAACATAGTGAACAAAAAAGAGAAAAAAGTAGAATGGTTATTGATTATAGAAACTTAAATGCAAAAACTATGACATATAATTATCCAATACCAAATAAAATATTAAAAATAAGACAAATACAAGGATATAATTACTTTTGTAAATTTGATTGTAAATCAGAATTTTACCATTTAAAGTTAGAAGAACAATCTAAAAAGTTAACTGCATTTACAGTACCACAAGGATTTTATGAATGGAATGTGTTACCATTTGGATATAAAAATGCACCAGGTAGATACCAACACTTTATGGATAGTTATTCTAAACAACTACCTAATTGTATAGTATACATAGATGATATAATATTATATACAAAAACTAAAGAGGAATATTTAAAATTATTAGAACAATTTACAGATATAATAGAAAAATTGGGAATAAGTTTAAGTGAAAAGAAAGCTGAAATTATGAAAAACCAGATAGAGTTTTTAGGAATACAAATAGATAAAAGCGGAGTAAAAATGCAACAACATGTAGTACAAAAAATAATAAATTCAAAAGAAGAATTAGATACAAAAAATAAATTACAATCATTTTTAGGATTAGTAAACCAAATAAGAGAATATATACTAAAATTAGCAGAAAACCTAAAGCCATTACAAAAAAATTTAAAAAGGATGTAGAGTATAATTACAACGAAGAAGATAAAAAACAAGTTCAGAAAATAAAAAATACTTGTAAAGAATTACCAAAATTACAATTTCCAGATGAAAATAAAAAATTTACATATATAGTAGAAGCAGACGCAAGTGAATATAGTTATGGAGGAGTACTTAAATATAGATATGAAGAAGAAAAATTAGATTATCATTGTAGATACTACTTAGGTACATTTAATGAAACAGAAATAAAATGGAAAATAAATAGAAAAAAATTATGTTCATTATATAAATGTTTATTAGCACTTGAGCCATATATTGTATATAACAAGTTTATTGTACGAACAGATAATACACAGGTACGTTGGTGGTTAACAAAGAAAATACAAAATTCAGTTACAACAAAGAAAATTCGAAGACTAGTATTAAACATATTAAATTTTACACTTACAATTGAAGTAATCAAAACTAACAAGAATGTCATTGCAGATTACATATCAAGACAAAGCTACACAGACTGATTTAATAGAAGAAGATGCTTTAGAAAAGATACTCAAAATCCTAACTACACTTTCAATGAAAGTGGACAGTATGGGTAATGAAATAGAAAAGCTAAAGACTAATGAAGTTAAACTGAAGTCTAAAGCTATGAATCAGATAACTCAGCAGTATGCAGAGCTATGTCGATCGGAAGACAATAAAATTCCATAGCTAAAAGAGACGTTGGGATATTCCATAAAACCCATAACATTTATCAATCTACAACTGCAGGTACAAGCAAAGGAGTTAGTGGACAAAGATATCAGAACATGAACATGAACAGGATATTTGAAAAATTATACCAAAAACACGAAAAGACCCCTTGTTCACACCCTCACAAACTACCACATATCGAGAAAGTTTAAACCAAGATAGAAAATCCTATAACCATATAACTCGAGAATACATAGAAAACATCCACAAAATACAGACTTACCCAAACCTTAAACCCAGAGCCACAAATATCCAAGAACCAAACACAAACTATATAACCCAAAAATTACAAGGTTACAACAAGTTAATCGCACTACCGAAAACCAACCCAAGCTTAGTTAAAACTTGTTTCAGTTATAGATTATTAAATACCATATATACCCAAGATGGAGATGAACTAACAGCTATACCAGAATTATATAGAGCATTCGCCACCTATAAGAAAATAACCAAAGGAAATCTATTTTTATAAAGTGTTATACTGCACCAGCAGAGATATTATATGACGAAATTAAACCAGTTATACAAGTTGTAAAAATAGGATTAACCAGAGATATGATTATACCAAAAGATATAGTTCAACAGCCAGAGATACCTAAAGTTGAGATACTTGATTTTTATGCAAATAAATGAATTATTGGAATATCTTCAATTGTTCAAGAATTAAAAAATAACTATCCAAATGGAAACCCTATATGGAGTTATTATTCAAGAGACCATTAAATGATTTATTCAAATTCAAGGGAGCTATGACAGACAGATATGGAAGAAGCTAGACAATGGATTCTGACATTACTCAATCCAGAAAAATAACCAACTGCAAGATCAATTAAGAAAGGATTTATTTCAGAAGAATTATTAACAAGATATTGCAAGTTAATTGGACACAAATATCCAGACCATTTATGTTCGAGATGTAATGGAGAAGATAATATTATCTCGGAAGTTCAACTAGAATAAAAGAAGATAAGAACGCCAGCAGGAAGATAGAAAGCAACGGAGCAATAATGAAAAAATAAAGACAAAGAAGACAAGATAGAAAGCAACATGTGAATAGTTTTCTTGACTTTACTTTTTGTAAAGATATTGTATAACTTTATTAGGTTAGAATTTTTTGGCAAGTGCCATTTTTAAAGTTTTGTCTTTTTATACTTTAAGTCTAGTCTAGTCTAGTTTAGCTTAAGTCTAGTCCTTTTCTACTTTTGTAAAGAAAGACTTTTTTGTAAAGATATGTAGTTTACATGTAAAACGTGTAAATTAGGAATAGTTCTTTTCCTCTTATAAATATGTAAGTCATCCGACTAAGTTAAAGACAAGACTTTCATGTGTTGAAAGCAAGCCCTCTCTTTTGTACATAAAAAACTTTTGAATATTTAATAAAATCAGATATATTTCTAAGGAAAAGCTATGGATGAACAAAGCCCAAAATTATCAAATCTACCAGAATAGGTATATTCATTTATAATTATGAATAGCTAAATTCATAAATTCCTAACAATCATAATATGATAAAATAAGTTCATGTTAGTTACTATATAGTAGAATTATTCGAAGAATAATATGTTACAAAGTTTATTAGCAAAGACAAAAAGGAGAAAAATTCCTAAGGACTATGCTATCCTAAAGGTGAAATTGGTGAGGCAAGAAATCCATGATAGGGGAGTAGCCAGAGTAGAGACGCTATTTAAGGGAAAAGTATCCAGACTACCATGCTAATAATGACAGAGTAACATAATTATTTAAGAATAATCTAGTACATAGTAATCTAAAATGATCATATTTTGTTATGTATATGATTGAAGGGAATATTTTGAAATAGTATCATATGAAAAAGAATGACTACCTACTTATCCGATGAAATGATAGATAAATTCAAAATACTTGTTTTGTATGTACTTAAGAATATAGAAATAGTAGATATAAGAAAGATCATATGGGAAAAAATATTTGATAAATGTACTATGACTAGAATAAATTACATACCACACCTACCTACCTACTCCTATATATACCTACATGCCAAACCTACGCATCAACCATGATAAACTACGTAGAATATTGGAAAATGGATATAAAAAATATACAATTAATAGAAAAACTAATGAAAACAAATTTAGAAGAATAAATGAGAACTAAAAATATAAAATATATAGAATACCTTAACAAAAATATGGAAGAATTAAAAAGATTAAAACAAACAACTAAAGAATATTATTGAAAAATCAAATGACAGATAACTTTAAAATACTTATTTTATATATACTTAGAGATATAGAAATTATAGACATAAAGAAAATAAAATGGAAAAAGATATGGAATTATGAAGAAGAAGAGTTATTAAGTTCTATAGAAAACTTACACCTATATAATGAAAGCTACTGCTCATGTTTAGACAGTTATTATTCAGATGGATATTATACAGATTAAAAATATTAGAATATATTAAAAGAGTTAGAGAAAAACAAAGTTGATATACGAAGAAATTAATTATAGAAACCAACTTAGAAGAGGAAGAAAACAATTAAAAGAAAGATTAATTTGGATAGATAAAACCATAAAACAACTAGAGTTAAAAGATAGTTTAGAATATGATTTAGACATAGAATTATTCATAGAAGAAGAATTATTCATAGAAGAAAAAGACAGGATAATTAACAAAATAGATAACCTAGAATTAAATATCAGACATAGTACAATTAGAATAAATTATTATAAAGAAATTTGTAGTATTACAACTACTTTAGGATAAAATGATAAACTACGAATACTTAAAATATTGGAGAAAAGATATGGAGGAAATAAGATTAATAGAAACACTTATGAAAAAGAATCTACTTGACTACATAAAAACTAGAAATATGGAACATATAGTATACCTTAAAAATAATATAGAAGAATTAATAAGGTTAAAATAAATAACTAGCGAATGCTATGACATAGCATTTCAATTAACATGATAGAACTAGTAAGTACTAGTTATCTACTTGTTATCCACGCAACCATACTCCTTAGTACGTGCTATTATTTACAAACAAGTATACCTAAAAAATAATATAGAGGAATTAATAAGGTTAAAATAAATAACTAGCGAATGCTATGACATAGCATTTCAATTAACATGATAGAACTAGTAAGTACTAGTTATCTACTTGTTATCCACGCAACCATACTCCTTATTACGTGCTATTATTTACAAACAAAAGAGATGGAGAAGAGAAAAATAATTTTGAATGAGCGTCTTCATGAAATAAATATGAGTTTATATAGGTAAAATAGAGGAATACCATAAGGTATTATAAATTTATAAATTAATGTATGGGAGTTATAGACATAAAAATTATGGGAGTTATGGATACTATTGAATGTATAAATTTAAGAGGTATGAGTTATGAATATTTACTCTTTTCAAATACATTGTATATAAAAAAATAGTTACTCCTTATAAATATTTTATATAAAAAAACACATGAAATATTAAAAAATATTATTATTTTATTATTAGAGAAATATTTTTAAAAAATCTTTGAAAAAAAGCACATTACTTTGTTTATACACACACTTATAGACGAATAATCGAAAGAGATTAAAAATAAAAAAGACACAATTGGAGGGGCTTTTCAATTCTATGTACAATAATTAATAATTAATATAATAACTTATTGACAATAAATTAATATGGATATTAAAGAATTTAATGATACTTAATAAATAGGATAGAACATGATTAATTATTCAATTATAAAATAAGGAAAAATAAGAAAAAATTCAAAAAGGGGAGAAAAAAGAAAAATGGAAATGGAGGCCTCTAAAACATGTCGCATAAGATTGTCTAAGAGTCTCCTTTATATATATATACACTAGTTTAGGTGTACGCGTCTCGCATGTGTACCTCACTTTATTGAGTTCAAATGTTAGGATATTTATTTAAATAATAAAGATGAATACAATAATTAAATTCAACATCTTTTGGAGAATTTATTTAATTAAACCTAACATTTTAAAAAAAAAACTCAAAGCCGATCGACATTCATCTACCACATGTAAACTGTAACAAAATAATATGATAATAGAGACATCAAAACATTATAATTAAAATTTTTTCAAAGTCGTCTGACACTCATCTACCACTTGTAAACTATAACAAAATAATACGACAATAGAGATATTAAAATAATACAACTAAACTTTACCTTTACACCAAAAAAATTCTCAAAACAAATATATAAAAATAATCCAGTTAAACATAACCTTTACCTAAAAAAGTTCTTCAAAGCCGATCGACATTCATTTATCACCTGTAAATTCATCTACGACCTGTAAACTACAATAAAATAATACAATAATAATCAAGTTGAGAGTTAGAAAATTAAATATCCATCAATCTAGAAATGCAACCGAATCAAGTTAGATGAGCATCAATCATATTTTCCCAATAAATAAATCAGTTTCTTCTCTAGTTTAATGTGTATCTCAATATTTATAAAAGTATTTCCTTAATAGAGTCCTATTTTAGGAGTACTTTTCTAATTGATTACTACAAAAAAAATATTAATTGATTCTCCTTCCATATATTTTAGGAGTCTAGTTAATATAATAAAAATAATTAAATAATAAATTAAAGAAAATAGTGAAAATACAGTTTTTTCTTAAGGAGAGTCTTTTAATGAAGGACTAAAAGTTTAAATCACTTTTTAAGGGTCTTCACATTTTTAATATTATATATATATATATATATATTGATTGGTTAATAGGCAGACATTAAAAATATTGAATAGAAAAAGATTTCACTTTGACTGTTGAACTGACGTATTTAGGTGCTTTTATTTACTTTTATAGTGTTTGGATAGGATTAAAAAATGGGATAACTACATATCTTAGCAAACATAAACTTCTAATTACTATATTTAGCCTAAGTTTTAATTAATTACAATTCATAACTCCCTCTTGCCTATTAATTATTTCTAATTACAATTCATAGTCTCTCCCATATATTTTCTCTCTTTTTCTATTTTCTATTATTCTTTTGTCTTTCCTTTTTCAGTTTTTCTTCTTCATTTTTCTTTTCCTTTTTTTTGTTTTCTCTTTCTTTTTTTCTTTTTTCACTTTTTCTTTTGTTTTTTTCTTTTTCTTTTTTTTCCTTTTCTTTTTTTCTCTTTTTTTTTCCTTTTCTTTTTTTCTCCTTTTTTCCTTTTTTTTGTTGTATTTTTTTCTTTATTTTCTATTACACTCCTTCTTTTTCTCTCATTTTTTCTCTTTTTTTTTCTTTTTATTCCTTTTCATTTTTTCTCCTTCTTTTCATTTTTGCAAACTAGCAAACACAAATACAAGTGTGAACTATAAAATACAAATGTAAACTATAACATACAAATACAAGTGCGAACTATCATTTGTATTTTTTAATTACTAAAAAGGAATGATTGATTTTCTTTCTATGAATACATGTTTGTATTTAATGATACGATTTGGATTTATTGATACAAATAGATGCAATTTAAATTTTTATACAAATACAATATATACAAATACATATTGCATTTGTATTTGCAAAATCATTTGTTTGTAATTGTATTTGTATCAAGTGATAATTGTTTATTTACAAATATGAATGATAAATTTGATATACAAATATAAAATGGTACATGTGTATCAAATGATACATTATATATTTATATATTTTAGAATCAAGAAAATACAATTAATGCATTTACTTGTTTGTATACAAATGATAAATTGTACATAGTCACGGCTGAATATAATATGCAATCAACTTACAAATACAAATACCAAAAAGCCGATAAAGAAAATAAGTACAAAAAAGAAAACAAAAAAAAGTCAAAAAAGAAAAGAAAAGAAGAAAGAGAAATAAAAGTTAGATATTAAAGAGAGAAAAAAAGAAAAAAAAGAGAAAGAAATGAAAAAAAAATATAAATAGAAAAAAATAGAAAAAAAAAGATGGGGAAAACACGAAAAAGAAAAAAATATAAAAAAATGAAAAAAAATAATGGTAGTGTTTTTCATGAGACTAAATATGTAGTGTATTTATATTTTTTATGAATACAGACCATTAAATAAAAGTGAATACAACGACTGAAAATTGAATACAATGGTTATAAAAGGTAATTATATAAAATATGGCTATGGAAGGAGGATTTTATAGCAAAGTGCCACTATTTTTGAAAGATTCCCTTAAAAAAATCAAGATCGCTAAGAATTGTGATAGAGTGATAAGTATTCCATCATTCGTAATCAGAGGACTAGGGTTCGAGTTCTCTGGGTATAAAATCACCTTAGTTAGGAAACATTTTACCCCCTTCCCCCCTCCAATGTGAGACTTTTTTAAATTTAATCGGGCTCTAATATGAATATCAGAAATCAGACAAAAATAAAAAAAAATAAAAATAAAAAATAAAGCACTTGTTTCTAAGCTAGCCTAAAATAAATAAAATAAGTCAAAAGTCTTAAATTTGAAATCCTAACTAACTTACCAAAATATCCATTAAATATTAAACAACCATTTTACTTCTTTTAAATAATACTACTACCTTCGTCTCATTTTATGTGTCGTCATTTGACCGAACACGGAGTTTAAGAAATAAATGATGACTTTGTGTAGTTTACAATATCGCCCCTCTTATAGTTTACTTTTTAATTGTCTTTTCTAATCAAGTGGGAGTCACTAAGGATAAAATACGGATTATGCCTTCAAATAGTTGCCAAATAAGGAAAGATAATATTCTTTTTGGGATGAATCAAAAAGAAAATGACAACACATAAAATGAGACGGAGGGAGTATTAAAAAGTAATTTAGCTGCATTTAATTAGTTAAATGGATGCATATAATTGTTTTACCTTCAAATAATTATTGTACAGTCAAACATCTCTATAATGTCATCTTCTTATAACGATATTTCATTATAGCGGGTTGATTTTTTTTGAACTCGATTTTTTATGTTATAATTTAATTTTCTATAATGACATTTTATCCATGACGACAGTGAATTTACTATAATTATACACTTTTTGTATAATTACTTCTCTATAACAACATACTTAAAAGTTATATACTAATATTTTGTAAGAAAAATATTATGTGCAAAATAAATTATCAAAATATTTATGGTAATCATCATTAATATCATACATGCATTAAATTTTAAGTATGAATATCTAATTTAAAGGAAAAAATTATATTTAAATGGTAACACATTAGTCATTTCATAACTTCACAAGGAAAAGTCTACTAATATTTATCGTTTTTATATTTATACTCTTTCTAATTTTGCATACTTTTATTTATAATAGCTAAATAAAATTTGAACGTCAAATGCTTATATATATATATATATATAGCAATCATGAAATTTTTGGATAAATACTATCATTATAAAGAGATTTAACTGTATATGTTATAATTATTGGGTAAGTAAGTTGAGAAAATTGAAGGAAAGGTGTCTCTTAAGTCTTGAATGAAGGATTGGTGATATTGACCAACTTAAAGGGTTAAACATCATTAGTAAACTTGATTAAGTTAATTATGGACATGATTAATATTTTTAAAACTTTCTAATTTTTTCAAGAATGCAAATCAACCCATACCACTCTTCAATCCAAATCAACCAGTCTCTATCCTCTCTCTCTCTCGATAGCTTTTCTCAACTCTCTCCCAACCAGCAGTTCTGCAAAATTCTCCCTTTAATCCCCGGTGACTTCAACCTCCGATAAAAGATAGTCGGGCGAGTTTTATTTCGACTTTCAACCGTCAATCGACGTGAAGACTTCTCCGGTGACAACAGCTTCAAATTCTTCGTCGTCCCATTTTTTTTTTCACAAGTAAAAAATTATGAAGAAACAGAGGCACTTGAGCCAACTACTCTTTTAGTATTGAAATGTGGACTGAATAAAATCTTAATTTCTAGTATTTCTTCTTTTTGTTATCGTACTGTTGATTCAAATTTGTTAGTTATTTTTGTTCACAGTTGATGTTCTTAGTGTGTGTATGTGTGATGTGTTGTGTTGCTGGGTTGATTTGTTGTTTGTCTTGGTAAAAATGATGTTGCGATAGATGAAACATCTGATGCGACAGATGGAACATCTGATGCGACAGATGAAAAATCTGATGCAACAAATTAAAATCTGATGCAACTATGAAAATCTGATACAACAGATGAACAATCTAATAGATTATTCATCTGTTGCGACAGATGACTCTTTTGTTTGGAAGAAATCTAATAATATTAATCCAATAGATAACTCATTTTGCAACAGATAAGTGATATGTTTCACCAGTTCAGTGATCTGTTTTTATTGTCTTCAATGATTTACTCATTCGTTGCAACAGGTCAGTTATATGTTACAACAAAAAACATACCTGGTGCAACAGATTAATGATCTATTTTTATAGTTTCCAACGGATTACTCATCCATTGCAACAGGTCAGTTATATGTTACAATAGATAACAAACCTGGTGCAATAGATTAGTGACCTATTTTTATGGTTTCCAATGAATTACTTATTCGTTGCAATAGGTTGGTTATATGTTGCAACAAATATCATACCTGGTGCAACAGATTAGTTTTTTATTTTTTTGGTTTCCAATGATTTACTCATCCTTACAATAGGTCAGTTATATGTTGCAACAGATAAACTACTTGGTGCAACAGATTAGTGATTTATTTTTATAGTTTCCAACGATTTACTCATCTGTTACAACGGGTCAATTATATGTTCCATCAGATAAAATACCTGGTGCAATAGATGTGTGGTCTATTGAAACTGTTATTTTATCATTGTGTATGTCAGATTTACTGTTATTCTTTTTTAATGATGTACTAATAAATTATAATTTATTTTATGTTTCTGTTAATTTAAGATAATATGACTCCCAAAAGAAAAGAAACTGAATTAAGTCCTAGTAAAGAAACAAGTGCAGCAGCTCGGCTACATCCACCACTCTACGAGCTTACTTTACAAGCGTTATCTCAATCAGGAGTAGAAGATAATGAACATGAAGAGGAGGAATATCTCAAAAGAGATGATCCAAATGCTAATATCCCTTCTGTCGAAGAGTTGGTCAAAACCTTAAGCATTGATCATTATCCTGCGAGAATGCAGTGCGATGGTGCCACAGATTTATCGGGCGATTTTGTGGTTAAGTCAGCCATGGGAAAATCTTTCGACGCCTTTAGAAAAATACTTCGACAACAAAAATTGGATGCTTATTTCAGGGAAAGATGCTTTAGGCAATATCTTGATTTGCCGGAGGATAATAATGTTCGTTTCCAGATGAAAATGGTATACGATCTTCTCAAGCGTAGATTTATGTATGAAAATAAAGACAAGATGGATGAGGTGTGGATAAATTACTGTGGCATGCCTATTTGTTTTGATTGGAAGGAGTTTGCCATATTTATTGGACTAAAATGTTATCCTCCTTCTCCTTCTCAAGTTATACCTACTTTGACCGTAAAAAAGCACCCCACACACCCAAAAAGGAAAAGACAAGTCGAGTGATCATGAGGACCTGATGTCCATTGTTAGTCCAAGCTTCAAAAATAAAAATTTGATATAAGTGTTGAAAGGTAAAGGACGCTCAAAGAAGCACAAGCAATCATTGTGCTTGGTTTGGATTGTACATAATATTCTTTGGGTGAGAGACGTTAACAACAATATAAGCCTCGGTTTAATAAATCTCTCTGAGCATCTTGAGGCATTTAACAGCTATCCTTGGGGTTATGAAAGCTTTAAAATGACTGCCCAATATTTGTTGACTCCATTGACACCAAAGACAGTCAACTTATATGGCTTTCCATTGGCCTTCATGATAAATATTTCTTTTATCATGATATGATTCATTATTTTTTATTCAATAATGCTTTTGATTTATTGGTGTTATGTTATAGACTTGGACATTTGAAGCCATTCCTTATTTGAGACAACAAGTGAACTACCCGGAAGAAGTTTCCTACCCAAGAATCCTGAGATGGTTTTTGGCCAAAACCGATAAAAATACAAAATTTATTGATCTTTTAAATCCCCCCCAAGGAAGCAGTAAGTCCAATCCTAATCGAGTTTTTATTTTAATTAATGATTATTTTAAATAATTTCATCATCATTCTAATATATGTACTAATTTATTTTAGATTGTCCATCCGTGGCTTGTTTCGACTAATTGAGAGTTGAAGATGTCATTTTTTCTTACTTTACGATCTGTGCAAAATTTATCGAACCCTAAGGTCGTTGATAGAATAAAAATGGAATTGTTTGGAGAAACAACCATCACAAGAAAAATAATTTTAGAGGGCGGGCTTGTTGCTGTTGACGATGGTAGTCGTAGTGGTAGTGGTAGTGGTGCTGCTGTTGGGGCTAATGATGCTCCTCTTACTGGTTTTAAAACAACAAGACATTATGATTATGATCATACTAGTTGTACAAATTTTTCTCTAAATTTTTCCACTTCTAGTGAATGTTTTGCATGCAAATGTCAAGACTACAAGGTGAAACACGATGGAGTGATTAATGCTATTAATGCACTAACGGCTTCTTTAAAGGAAATGGCATCTAAGAGGGGTGTCATTTCATCAAAGAGGATTTCATATTCATACACTCCACTAGAGATCAAGACGGCTAAGAAGAGAAGAAAAGATACTTCTAAGGCATCATCAAGCATCAAAAAAAGCAAAATTACAATGCCTCCATCCTTGTCTTGCACCGATGTTCATTGTGCAAGGGCCATAGGAGAGCAGTATGTGCTAAAGAAGGTGAATGTACATCACCTGTTCCAACAAACAAACATGCACATATCTGTTTCAACAGATGATACATCTGCTAAAAATTATCAAACAGATATATACATCTGTGCAACTATTGTCTAACCTATTACATCGGATGCATTATCCCTGTAACAACCTAATTTTTTGGAACCAGAGCGTCACATGATGCTCATGATCTCGAAGGAACACAAGCCAACCCTCTACTAATATCTGTACTTGGACACTGCATAATATAGATAATAAATACGAAAACTGGCCATAAGGTTCAAAACATCTAAAAATACTCAAAATTTAAAATTGATACTGATACATCTGTTCAAAAAGCCTCTGATACGATAATAATAAAAATAAGGATCATCCTTGACTGAAGAGGACTCATTGCAATGTCTACTGCTGTTGACTGGGACTGAGCTACTAAGGGTACTCTGGATCTCGTGCCTCTGAACCTATGGTGTCAAATAAAACACCATAGTGCAAATGCGTCAGTACGGGAATGTACCAAGTATGAAGATGAGGTAAGGCTAAATGCAAGGGCTTATGCATGAACAATTACTTAACTGTATAATTATGAGAGTACTGAATGAGAACACATGCATGAATTCACAAACAATAACTACAACCATCACGACTCTATATACTAAAATTTGGATACTGCATTACTATCATCTGAACTCACTACAAATACTGAGACACTGAACAACTGAATCATCTGATACCGATAACTAAGTACTGAAGATGAGATCATTCTTATCAAGCGAGTGGTCTCAAAAACTGGTGATACTAAAACTGATTAACTGAATCTACTCATGTCAGTGATTGAATTCTAATCTTTATACTCTCGACTGACTGCATCGGAGATCAAACCTCTCTAATGGATGATTCCAGAATCTACTATCAATGATAAGAAATGATCATGTCCGAATCTGACAACAAGAATACTCAACTGAATCTGAGACTGAGATCAAGCCTATCTGATGGGTGATCTCTAAATCCGATAACAAGAATACTCAACTGAATATGAGACTGAGATCAAGCCTATCTGATGGGTGATCTCGAGATCTGATAATGAGATTACTCAACTGAATACGATACTAAGATCAAGCCTATCTGGCGGGTGATCTTAGGATCTGATAATAAGATTACTCAACTGAATATGAGATTGAGATCAAGCCTATCTAATGGGTGATCTATAGATCTGATACTAAATAACTTTATATAGGACCAAGCCTATCTAACGGGTGGTCTATGAATCAATAGAACTATCTGAGTTCCTCACTGAGATAGATGACTGTATCTGACAGTCCTAATTTTCCAAAGATTGATACTGAAACTATAATTGTGGGAAGTAGTCACTTAACCAACATGCCCCGAATATCAACTGGTGGGGTCCAACCTGTAAACCCAGCTGGAAGGGTGTCAATACCATACTACAGGTAAACACCTCTCTAGTCAATCCTATCTGACAGCTGACCCTCGCAGAAAGTCAAGCCTAAGGCATATAATGGTCAAGTCTATTTGACAGGTGACCATCCTTTCCTGACGGGTGACTTCGGCATCCTGCGATGGCTACACAGTTCTGGAGTTTAGGAATTGCTCCTAATAACTCTGCCTCTCTGATGGGGAGCCGTCATCCCAGCCTTTGCTTAGTGTTAGCTCCTACTCCTAACTGAAAGACTCTGAACTGATTCTTAGCTTAACATAAACTAAGCTGAATCTGATATTGATTATGTTTCTCGAATGATCTAACTGAGTTAAGTTGAATTCACTTGGTTCTGTACCTGACAGAATATTACTGAATCTCGTTATCTAGCAGAACGACACTAAGCTTTGAATAGAGTACTCGATTTTTACAGAGGTCAAAACTGAATACTTGAATACTACTAGGTCTGAGCCGGGTACAGAACTAAGGCTAGATTAGTAGCGGTATTGAGATTAAGGTGATTACAGAGATTATTGAGATTTCTTAAGTTTTGTATCTGTGTAAATATATAGAGTTCTATAACTCGATGAGTTATGAGAATCATGGCTCGACTGAAATTATCATGAAAACTGACACGGGTTCTAGACAGCAGCTAAATTGTCAGGTATAAATACCCTAGGACTCGATAACATAAAAGTAAAGCATAACCATTCTTGAATTATCAAGACCATGGACGTTCATTCACCATCACAATCACTAAAGCATCTCTTCAAGCATTTAGAAATCATAAACATGTGATAGTATAGGGAGACATGCTATTGGCTCATACTCCATTCAACAAGGTCTTGCATCAAACACTTAGCATGTATTAAAGTCTTAGCATGTATCAAAGAGCACATAATTAGGGAATTTCATGCTATCATGTCACAATTCATTCACTAAGGCTTTTGAACAAACACTTGGCATGCATGGTCTTGTACACCATTGGGGATTTCTAGTCAACATGCTATAATGGCTCTAATTCCTTCACATAAGCATTTTATCAAATATATGGGGAGCATCCTTTGCTTATTCAACAATTTCTTCACTTAATTGACATGAACACATCACTTAACAAGTGACTTGAAGAGGTTTTATCATGAACATCATATGAATATCACATACTAGGGTCAAATCTTGAAAATCTTGCAAACAAACATGAATCAAAACTCAATAATAGCATGAACATCAATTTCAACTCACATGAATCATGAAAACCCACAAACATAAGAGATTTGAATTTTAGAAAAGGGTTCTTGAGCTTCTTGAATGAAAGTGACCCAAGAATCAACATCTCCACACCTTAGAGAAACTTTTTCTTGAAAGCTCTTGGAGAGATTCTTGATTTCTCTTGATTTCTCTTGATTTTTCTTGAAGAAGAAATAAGGGTTTTGATTTTGTAGAAACCCTAGTTTTTGATATTGGAGATGAGAAATGAGGATGAGAGCCTTTATCGGGTAAAAATAAGGGATGAAAAAGAGTGGGAAAAGACCAAAAAGCCCTTTTAAAATGAGTTAAAAATGTTGAACGGGGTCTGTGATGGTCTGTCGCTTAGTTTGACAATCTGTCGAATCGTTCGTCACACAGAGGTAAAAAAAGAACACACTGCCTGAATGTGATGGTCTCAGTGATGGTCCGTTGCAAATCCGACGGTCCATTGGATTGCTCGTCGCACGTTGGCTAGGATGAGGCCACACTACCTCAGCACGATGGTCCCAACAATGGTCCGCTGTAGGCTCAACGGTACGTTGTCCTGGATGTCTCACTTGGGAATCCCTGCCTTGGTTATGATGGGATGGGCGACGTTCCATCGGAAGCTCGATGGTCCATCAATTCGGCCGTCGCACCTGGGCAGTTCTGACTATTTTCAGTAAAATAGCCATAACTTTCTCGCTCGATGTCGGATTTTGATGAAATTGGTATCGATGGAAATCTTATTCAATGCTCTACATGACAAAAAATTGATATTAGGGAAATTATACACGTTTCAAAATATTTCTCACTTAGGAAGACACTTCTCAACCTTTTTGGACCGAATTTATGCTTCACTTGACACGCTCTAAGGCTCAGACAATGAGAGACATTTGCGGGGTCTTACATTATCTCATCCTTGGAAACATTCGTCCTCAAATTTTTCTTGATAGGCTAAGAATACTAATCAACTAAACTTACTCAAGGAACAAGAACATCTGAAACATGACTATGTAATTGGAACCACTGATACTCTGAGTTCTCATACTGGACATGCATACTTTATGCATGGAATACTAAACTGAAGCTACTCATAAGCTGAATTCTCATAATGGACATGCATATCTGATGGATGGATGCATAATTGGGCTGATATCATGAATGCATGACTAAACACACTGAAAGGCTGAACTCTTTCTGCTGACCGTGCATATCTAATGCATGAATGTCTGACTGAACTGAATCTCAAAAGCATGACTGGCTATGCAATAATCACTGATGTTAACTTTATAAGGAGAGTCTAAACATGCAAATGAATGAGTCTAAGAACATGAGATCATCGTAATATCATAGGGTATCTCCCTCTTGGGACTCTATGTCCCTCTACAAACACCTTACTGAAATACTAGGGCGATGCATGGGGCACCTACGAACTGGGTCATGATTGACTGACTTAGATCTGAAACTCATGCATGACTCATGCTGACATATAAGCTCAAAATGGAAGCAAAGGATCTAGCAATGCTTATCACAAAGATGAAGGACTCATAACTTACCTGTGTCTATATCAGGGAACCTTTCCTGATCAAAGTGGGTCTGAAGTGCATAGAATCTGCTCTGACACTGACCACTATTGGCACCAGAAGGGGCACCCTACTGAAGAAACCCTCTACCCCGCTGAGATAGCACTCTACATTCTCGTATTCTATGTCCTGGTCCACCATACCCTAAGCACACATCACTACCGGCTCTACATAAACCTAGGTGGCTCTTGCCACACTCTCCATAAAGCGGATAGGTATGAACACCACTAGCACTACTCTGGGAATTGGAGCTTGGAACCCCATCATAACTGACACCCACAAACTCTGGTGTGGGTACACTAGCTGAGGATGGAGCTGGGACTAAAAACTTTTGGCCATGCTGAAGGCGGCTACCACCCTGGGACCCTGCCTGAGAGAAACTATGACTACCTGTTATGGCTTTCTTACTCACTCTCTCTCTTTCTTTTATTTTATCTACCTCAATCTATTGAGCATACATCATCAGCCTAGCAAGGTCCATATCTCTATTGAGCATAGCAGTTCTACACTCCTTCAACACCAACCCGAACATATCAGTCATAAACTTACTCATACTCGCTCTAGGGTCAGCTATCAAGTCAGGAGCATACTTAGCTAACTGGTTAAACTTAAGACAATACTCCTTCACTGTCATGGAGCCTTGCCTTAGGTTCATGAACTCTTGTACCTTTGCCTCTCTCATCTCTAGTGGGGAAAACTTATCTAGAAATACAACCTGAAATTCTTGCCAAGTCACGGAAGCTGCATCCTCTTCTCTACCCTTCTTCCACATCACTACCCAATCATGAGCAATATCCTTTAGCTTATAGGATGCTAAATCTACACTTTCCTTCTCCAAAACATGCATAACTTGGGTAATCTTCCCCACCTCCTCTAGATACAGTTGTGGGTCCTTACGTGCCACTGACCCAAAGAATTTTGGCTGACTCATTCTCATAAAATCTCTAATTCTGGATGTGGCTGAACCCCCATCTTGCTAAGGTGGGGCTACAGCCTGATGGTTACCCTGAACATTAGTCACAGCTTGGGCTAGCACCTGAAAGCTGCCCGAAACTCTGCGTATGATATATTTTCATTCTCAGGATCTACTGGCTGAGGTGGCTGGTCATCAACCCTATGGGAATTATCTATACAAGGAGGCATACTATGTACATGAAAGATAGAAGTGGATTAGACAGAGGATCAACTTGAGCTCATGCTCACTCACACGACATGAATACTGAAAGAAGGGAAACTGCTTCTACAAATATCTTATAGCCTCTTATATATAAATGTGGTGCGCAACACACCCATGCATAAGACTCTAATAGATGCGACTTTTAAGACTCCCTAGGACACTAATGAACCTTAGGATCTAATACCAAGTTTGCAATGACCCAATTTTCTGAAATCGAAATATCACACGGTGCTCATGATCTCGAAGGACCACAAGCCAACCCTCTACTAATATCTATACCTGGACACTGCATAATATAGATAATAAATGCAGAAACTGGCCATAAGGTTCAAAACATCTAAAAATACTCAAAATTTAAAACTGAATACTGATATATCAATCCAAAAAGCCTCTAAACTGTCTGAACTATGTAGTTGATGGGACATGTCCCCAACTAACTCCGTCTACTGAAATTAAACTAAATCTTATACGATAATAATAAAAATAAGGATCATCCTTGACTGAAGAGAACTCATTGCTATGTCTACTATTGCTGACTGGGACTGAGCTACTAAGGGTACTCTAGATCTCGTGCCTCTAAACCTATAGTGTCAAATAAAACACCATAATGCAAATACGTCAGTACAGGAATATACCGAGTATGAATATGAGGTAAGGCTAAATGCAAGGGCTTATGCATGAACAATTACTTAACTGTATAATCATAAGAGTACCGAATGAGAACACATGCATGAATGCACAAACCATAACTACAACTATCACAACTCTGAATACTGATACTCAGATACTACATTACTATCATCTGAACTCACTACTAATACTGAGACACTGAAAAACTGAATCATCTGATACCGATAACTAAGTAATGAAGTTGAGATCAGTCTTATCTAGAGAGTGATCTCAAAAACTGATGATACTAAAACTGATTAACTGAATATACTTATATTAATGACTAAATTCTGAGCTTTCTACTCTCAACCGACTGCATTAGGGATCAAACCTCTCTAACGGATGATTCTAGAATCTACTATCAATGATAAGAAATGATCATGTACTAATCGGACAACAAGAATACTCAACTGAATCTGAGATTGAGATCAAGCCTATCTAACGAGTGATCTCTAGATCTGATAACAAGAATACTCAACTAAAGATGAGACTGAGATCAAGCCTATATGACGGGTGATCTCGGGATCTAATAATGAGATTATTTAATTGAATATCAGACTGAGATTAAGCCTATTTGATGGGTGATCTCGGGATCTGATAATGTGATTACTCAACTGAATATGAGACTAAGATCAAACCTATCTGGCAGGTGATCTCTAGATTTGATACTGAATAACTTTATATGGGACCAAGCCTATCTGACGGGTGGTCCATAAATCAATGGAACTACCTGAGTTTCTCACTGAGATAGATAACTGTATCTGATAGTCTTGATTTTCTAAAGACTTATACAGAAACTGTAACTATGGGAAGTAGTCAATTAACCGACATACCCCGAATCTCAACTAGTGGGGTCCAACCTATAACCTCAGCTAGAAGGGTGTCAATACCGTGCCATGGGTAAAGACCTCTCTGGTCAAGCCTATCTGATGGGTGATCCTCGCAGAAAGTCAAGCCTAAGGCATATAATGGTCAAGCCTATTGATGGGTGAACAACCTTTCCTGATTGGGGGACTCTTATATCCTGCGCTGGCTATGCAGTTCTGGAGTTCAGAGATTGCTCCTAATGACTCTGCCTCTCTGATGGGAAGCAGCCATCCATGCCCTCGCTCTGTGTTAGGTTGTACTCCTAACTGAAAGACTCTGAACTGATTATTAACTGAACACAAACTAAGCTGAATCTGATACTAATCATATTTCTCTAATGATCTGACTGAGTTAAGGTAAATTAACTTGGTTCTGTATCTGACGAAATACTACTGACTCTCGTTATCTAGCTGAACGATACAGAGCTTTGAATAGAGTACTCAATTTCTACAGAGGTCAAAACTGAACACTTGAATACTAATAGATATAAGCCGGGTATAGAACTAAGGCTAGATTACTAGCGATACTGAGATTATGGTGATTACAGATATTATTGAGGTTTCTTAAGTTCTGTATCTGTCTGAGAATACAGAGTTCTATAACTTACTGAGTTCTGAGAATCATGGCTCGACTAGAATTAACGTGAAAACTAACACGGGCTATTGAAAGCAGCTAAATTATTGGGTATAAATACCCCCACTCGATAACATAAAAGTAAAGCATAACCATTCTTGAATTATCAAGACCATGGACATTCATTCACCATCACAATCACGAACGTATCTCTTCAAGCATTTAGAAATCATAAACATGTGATAGTATAGAGAGACATGCTATTGGCTCTTACTCCATTCAACAAGGTCTTACATCAAACACTTAGCATGTATTAAAGTCTTAACATATATCGAAGAGAACATAATTGGGGAATTTCATGCTATCATGTCATAATTTATTCACTAAGTCTTTTCAACAAACACTTGGCATGCATAGGCTTGTACACCATTAGGGATTTCTAGTCAACATGCTATAATGGCTCTAATTCCTTCACATAAGCATTTTATCAAACATATGGGGAGCATGCTTTGCTTATTCAATAATTTCTTCACTTAATTGACATGAACACATTATTTAACAAGTAACTTGAAGAGGGTTTCTCATGAACATCACATGAATATCACATACTAGGGTCAAAGATTGAAAACCTTGCAAAAAAACATGAATCAAAACTCAATAATAGCATGAACATCAATTTCAACTCACATGAATCATGAAAACCCACAAACATAAGATCTTTGAATTTTAGAAAAGGGTTCTTGAGCTTCTTGGATAAAAGGGACCCAAGAATCAACATCTACATACCTTAGGGAAACTCTTTCTTGAAATCTCATGGAGAGATTCTTGATTTCTCTTGATCTCTCTTATTTTTCTTGAAGAAGAAATAAGGGTTTTGATTTTGTAGAAACCCTACTCTTTGATGTTGGAGATGAGAAATGAGGCTGAGAGCCTTTATCGAGTATAAATAGAGGTTGAAAAAGAGTGGGAAAAGACCAAAAATCCCTTTTAAAAATACGTTAAAAATGCTGAATGGGGTCTGCGATGATTAAAGTGACGGTCCATCGCTCAGTCTGACGGTCCGTCGGATCGTCCATCGCATAGTGGTTGGAAAAAGAACATGCTGCCTCGGTGCAATAATCTCAGGGATGGTTTGTCATAAACCCTATGGTCCATCGGATCATCCATCGCACGTTGTCCAGGATGAGGCCATACTGCCTTAGCATAACGGTCCCGACGATGGTCCATCACAGCCTTGACGGTCTTTCATCCTGGTTGTCGCACTTGGGCGTCACTGCCTTGGTTACGACGGGCTGGGTGATGGTCCATTGCAAGCTCAACGTTTCGTCAATTCAGCTGTCGCAACTGGGCGGTTCTGACTATTTTAGTAAAACAGCCATAACTTCCTCGCCAATGTTGGATTTTGACGAAATTGGTATCGATGGAATGCTTATTCAATGCTCTACTTGACAAAAAATTGATATTAGGGAAATTTTACATGGTTCAAAATATTTCTCAATTGGGAAGACACTTCTCAACCTTTTTGGTCCGAATTTATGTTTCACTTGACACGCTCCAAGGCTTAGACTACGAGAAAAATTTACAGGGTCTTGTAATCCGTTGCAACAGATGAGTCTTATGTTGTAATAGATGGATCATCTATTCAAAATTATCATACTGCTTTGATTTACCTGTTCGAATTCGGCCCAACAAATGATCCATCTGTTGCAACATAAGGCTCATCTGTTACAACAGATGGACAATCTTTTATATATCTGTAATTAGCATTGACAATTCTGGCTTTCCAGGTGGATGTTACAGTAGAAGCTACAGCTGAAGAGTATAATATCACAGTTGATAATCCATCAACTGCTTTCAAAGAAGAAGAAAAAGTGGAGCCTATCAGTTCAGGAGAAAAGAAGAATTATCCGTTTGAAGGGTTCAACATCTCAGATGAGGATCCAAAAAAACTAACACAGTTGATCAACGATTATTCAGAATGGATTGCCGATGGGCTGTTAAAGCATCATATCGGCAGGTACATAAATCAATATTTAAAGTTATTGGTTTATACTATTCTTGTTGTAAGAATGTGACATTAACATATATAAATTATTATGTATAAAAAAAATAACTAATGCTACAAAGTGAACGAATTGAGTCTTGGTTTTGATATGTTCGACTTTGTTGTTGCACATCCCGGAACAAAGAATTGGTTTTATTTGATGTCACAGCCCCAAAGTGGCTGGAATGATGAGGTTTAAATGCCAAACATATTACTATTAATTAATACTTTATTTAATTGCATCTGCATATTATTTTTTTTGTCATGTAATCCAAAATATTTAATAATATGCGCAACACATCGATGTTATTTTTACTACCTCCGAAAGAAGGCAAAGTTGCAAACATAAGAACAATACAGATACATGACAGGCAATTGTTTTTACAAAGTTTACATCAATAATGCCTACGATAGGTATTGTCAACAACAACCGGAAGTTTCCCGAAATAAGGAATGCTTAATCAACATCATCAAAGGTTTTAGTATTCTGGCCGGCTTACCTTGGAATTTGGTCGATGAAGTGTACATCCCAATGAATTGTGGTGATGAATTCCATTGGATTTTGGTTGTTGTTGTTCTAAAAGAGAGGCGCATCTGAGTTTATGACTCGATGTCGTAAAAGAGACATTTTGGGCCGTCGTCTGAGATACAAAACCTAGCCAAAATATTGCCTACTTACCTTGATATGAGTGGCTTTTTGGACCAAAAAGTTTGTACTGATTGGTCGACGATTGAAGCATACGGGGATAAAATAGGTGATCTATTTGATGTACAATATGTTGAAGGAATTGCTCAACAAACCATTGGTAACCTTTAAGTATAAGTGTCATGATTTAGTTTCATTTCATAAATTTCACAATGCTTGCATGAACTACAAGATTTGGATTATCTGTTTTTTTAAAATGCAGGAATTGCGGTCCTTTTGTTGTTGCTTACGCCAAGTATTTGAGCGATGGATTACAAGTACCAAATGATGGACTGGATACCAGATTACTCCGCAAAAGATATGCTACTCTTTTATGGAAATACGGAGAAGCAAAATCTCAGAAGCCGTACGCAAGCGACATTAAAGATCGACGACGATCAAAGCCAAATTTCATAAAATAGGTTGAAGAACAACTTGTCCATATTTATTAGATCTTTATATATTGAGTCCATTAATGTAAAAACCTATCCTCCTTGATTTAACTTGTTGATTTATTTGTAGAGTAGATCATTTGTAGCCATAATATTTTTTTTTTACATTTCATTTATTTGTTGAGTTATTTCATGTAATTTCCGAAGGCTTCAATTTATTTTATATTGTCTATGAATATAATTTAATTCTTAGTTTTGAACATGTTAATTGAATTAGAATACTAGATTCAAATATTACAACAGATAATACATCTGCTGCAACAGACGACATATCTTATCAAATAGATTTAAACATATATTGCAATATGAGATGCAACACGTAGGTCATTTGCTGGAAATTATATATCAGGTCTTCCTACTTTTTTTATTTGCTCCAATAAATTACCAATCAGTTTCAACAGATAGATTATATGTTGTAACAGATTGTATATCTGTTGCGACAGATAGAGTAAGAATATTTGCATAATGCAACAGATGACCAACCTATTCCAACAGATAATCAATCTATCACAACAGGTACTATATCTGTCACAATAGGTACTATATCTGTTACAACAGATATACTATCTGTTACAACAGATATGCAATCTGTTGCATTATAAAAATTCAACTTTTGCCAGATAAAGAAATTATTCCACTACATATAGAGTGAAGTGGCTTGAAATAAACAATTGTTATCATTTTCGTCTCTATCTTTGTATATATTCTTCTTTATACATGGGCTCCAACCATTTAGTTAGGTCATCTGCTGGAAATTATATAACAGGTCTTTCTACTTTCTTGATTTATTGCAATAGATTACCTATCAGTTGTAATAGATAGATTATATATTACAACAGATTGTATATCTGTTGCGACAGATAGACTAGAACATCTGCATAATGCAACAGATGACCAAGCTATTCTAACAGATAATCAATCTGTCACAACAGGTATTATATCTATTATAATAGATATAAAATCTATTGCATTATAAAAATTCAAATTTAGCTAGACATAAAATTATTGCCACTACATGTAAAGTGAAGTGGCTTGAAATGAAAATTTGTTATCATTTTCGTTTATGTCTTTGGACATATTCTTCTTTATACACGGGCTTCAACCATTTAGTTAGTACCCCATAAGCCCATTCCCATTGCATCTTTCCCACATTGGCATCGCACATACTGGTCATTTTTATGTCGGTTAGCAAGCACTCGATGTATGCAAGCGAGTACGGCCCACACGCTGCACCGGTTCTATTTATCTGGAGCTCGATGTTCTTATTTTGACCTTCAAAATATCATGATTTCTTCGTTAAGACTTCAGCCGGCAAATGATCCATCAATTTAATCTGTGTCAATAACTTGGGCAACAACTTCAAGAGTGGATGCATGTGGGCTAAAAATGTGTCCTCGCTGAAGACAGGTAAGTTGGAATCATAAATCTTAATCTTTCCCTCATAAGTTAGTATCTCAACAGCAAGAAAATATTTTACTTCCACATTCATAACTGCAAGGATTCTCTTTGCCTTAGTCCATCTCTTGCCGTATGGATATGGCCTCTTCCATCTAACATATTTAATTTTTTCTTCATCCCATTGTAACGTAAAAACTAACTTATCAAATCCCGAGCCACCAAAATCAGCTAGCTCATGGAGATCAGCGCACCTATCCTTAAAATTATGGTAGAAGTTGAGGTTCATTATCCTATCGGCAGCATCATAAGCATCTGGGTACGCTAATTGCCTGCCCCTCATGAGGCAGAGAATTTCATCAACATACTATGGTATAATAAGATAATTTTTAAATAGGTTAGTAATTGTAAAGAGTAAAAACACAATGGAAAGAATCCAATGCAGAGGGTTCTCTGAATCAGTTCACAGATTACCTAGCCAACATAACTTATGCAACAGATGTGTATTATATTATACCAGATTACACATCTGCTGTGTAGATTCTTCTTCATAGAGTAGATTGGAAGTCTAGGTTAGCAAACATAAAATTATACTATCCTCATACCACACACGCATATTTGTCATATTCGTGAAGTCTTTAGCGGCAAACGAATGCATAGTGTATTCTTTTTGAACCTTCGTCCTACCATTCATGATTTATTGCAGTTCCTTCTTCTTCTCCTTGCCAAGCTCCACAAATATGTCCACCTTCTTCAGTGGTCCCTGAACTTCAAAAACTCTTAGAGTGGGAGGAGTTACAATTTTTCCTATTTTCAGAACGAAGAGAATTTCTCTAATTTTTCTTCTTTTCCTCCTAACCGCCACTGTAGGAGTGCAAGGCTCCCTTACCTCATTGGATGATATGACACCCCTACTAGATTTCAACTCCTTGGAAGCTTCAGAAATAGCCTCTAGATTTTCAAGGAGTTTATCATCTCTGTCCTTGCACATTTTACATTTGCAAGAGAGCATGAGGGTGAGGAAGGGTGAGAGGGACCGGTGTAGGGGTGAGAGGGACTTATGCAAGGGCTATTTTCAAAAGTATTTATTTTTTGCTGACCACCAACATGATCATAATCACAACCAGCAGTAGCAACATCATCAGGATAGCTACCACAATCACAAACTACTCTAGTGCAACACCCCAGAAGAAGCACCCGAATCTGTTGCAGTTTGAGGTTGGTCGTGAAGAGCTTAAACATTAGGCTGACCTTGCCTAAATTCTTTTCTTATGGATGTTGTTACAGATAATTCTTTCTTTATTAACTTCATCGTTGGGTCTTCTTTTGTATCAACAAGACCCAGAATAAGAAAAGAAGTCATCCCTAGCTCATCAATTGTAGGCACGATCCAAGGATGCACAAACTATAAAAAAAGATAGGAGGCATTTAAATCATATAATATAATAATAATTTGCAGTCAGTTGGGTTATATGGATGTTAACACAACCAACTTATACAACAGACAATCTAGCTGCCGCAACAGCTTATTTGTATATTGCAACAGATTGACAATATATTGCATTAGATTACATATCTATTGTATAATTTGCATCAAATTACACATCTGTTGCATAATTTGTATCAGATGGGTAATCTGTTGAGTTGGTTTAGAGAACCAGAGAAACAGATGGATAATCTGTTGCAAAATATGGATCGTCTGTTGTAATAGATTATCCATCTATTGCACTAGTTGCAGTTGATGGGTAATCTGTTGCAACAGACGATCCATCTATCACAACAACTGTAACACCTATTTTAATATCTTTTTTTGAGGAAAATTATTTCAGTTGAGAGAAGACATACTGCATTATCCGAAGGGTTAAAGAGATCAGCCTCCTTAATATATTTTTTGCTGCTCTTTGTTGTAGCCAACCACCTAAGGATCCTTGGATGAGAAACCTTATCTAGTTAATCCTTGAACTGCTTTCGGAGGGGAGGAATGGCTTCACATGCCCAAGCCTAAAAAATGTAAACAGGAAGCAAGCAAAAAAAAAGTCATAATAACTATATTCAATATAAATTAATGGATGAGTAAAAATAGTAATCAATTTTACCATGAAAGCCCAGGGAAAGCTGTATAATGTGGTCGTCTTTGGGGATAGCTTTGCCAGTAAATATTCGACAGTTAAGTAGTAGTTGTCATATCCCTAGGGATAATCATTTAATTTCCTAAAATCATCAGCAAGGGCCAACAAATCATGTTTTATAACTTTCCTGACGTCTCTTGCCAATAAAATGGAATGGACAAACCAAAATAAACATAATTTCTCCCTGTAGTGCTTTGGTATGTTTTTATTCTCGAGATCCGCCATCAAATCCTCCTCTTTGTATCTAGGTCCAACAATAGCCAACAACCTATCTTTTTTACTTTGTGTTTGTTGGACCCTTTGTGGGGTGTTTCATGGATGAGAGATTCTTTTGGACGATCGCATCACAAGCCCGACACTATGGCAAACTCCTTCAATCCAAAACAAATCGGCATGCCACATTAGTTGATCTACACTTCATCCATTTTTTTTCCACCCTTCTCCCCGTAAACTTGATCCTGCACTTGAGAAGGCCATATACCATGCTCATTGGGAAACGGAGAGTGTGGTCCTCAGACAGCTCGAGAAAGTATACAAAACAGCTCTTCTTAAAAAGTCCATCTATGTTTTTATTCTTCATAATACTCTAAGTTCGTCAAAAGATTTCCCCAACTAACATTTAAGTACAAGATCATCAAATACTGCGTTAGGGCTATTCATCAGCATCGCAACTCAAAACTTGTAAATACTAATGATTTTGAAAGAATCATGCTGGGATTTTGATATTAATTCACGCCCTATTGGTGAGGAGGATTTATCACTTTCCTCGGCTTTATTTTACCCTGGATGAGATTGTTCTGGAAGTTCCTTCGAATCTATCTGTACTCTAGCCTTTTTTGTTTGGTGATCAGAAGTTGATCCACTTTCTCCACTTTCAGTTTCTTTTCTTTTGGGAGACATCTTTTAACTACAAACAATAGAAAAATAAAAAATACATTGCATTTGATGTCTGCATAATTTTTTAAAAAAGGTAAGACAAATTTCAATAAATTATTCTATGCCACATTACAAAAAAATACTCCAACGGATAACCTATCAGTTGGAATAGATGGAGAATCTGTTTGAAGATCTATTTAATATCTCCCAACAGATCTTACACCCGTTACAACAGATGGACCACCACCACCTCAACTAATGCCATAACTAATTCCACCAAGACCACCACCAATGCCACCAATACCAACACCAAGACAACTGACACCACCACCAAAAATACAAATACTAACACCAACACCAACATCTACCAACACCACCACAAACACCATCCAATAATACCACGATAGTCAACACAACATTGAGACAAAAACTAGTGTTTTCTCAGGTGCTTCCTACTTTTTTAGTATCAAAACACAAAATTATTAACCCATTCTCGAAGATAATACAAATAAAAGTCTTTTTTTTAATCATTAACTTAAAAACCCTAATTTTTAAAATAAAGAACAAATGTAGAGTTCTTCTCAAACTCTATTACCTGGACGAGAGAGAAAATGACAGATACAAGTGAGAATGAAGTAAAACATAACAACTATGTGGTTGGAATTGGGAAGAAAAATGATCTATTTTGAAGGGTTGAGCAATATGTTGAATAGTTATTATCTGTATTGTTGAGAGAGAGAGAGAAGAGTGAGAACTTGAGATTTGAAATGAGGAAAAGTTTTTCCCACAAATGGATGATTTGTATAGGTTGATTTGTAATTTTGGAAAAGAATGACAAGTTTTGAAATTGTTAATTTGGTCCAAATTAATCTTAATTAATTTTTAAAATTTCAAAAGATATAATTTTTAAACTATTAAGTTAATGCGAACTCATTTCAACTCAGAGTGATCGATCGATGACTCGGGTCAAGATGAACGCAATATTTACACCATGCAAATGCAATGACTCAATTGAAGTTGTTGATCTTGTGAGCTCATTCATTTATCCCTAGTTCCATCTAATTCAATTGCAGGTACTATTATTAATCTCAACATTAAGTTAATGAGAGCTCATTTTAACTAAGAGTGATTGATCGATGACTCGGTTCGGGATAAACACAATACCAACACTATGCAAATGCAACGACTCAATTGAAGTTGTTGTTGACCCTGTGAGCTCATTCATTCATCCCTAGTTCCACCTAAATCAATTGCAGGTACTATTATTAATCTTAACATTAAGTTAATGAGAACTTATTTCAACTCAGAGCGATCGATCGATGACTCGGGTGGGGATGAATGCAATACCAACACCAAGTAAATGCAATGACTCAATTGAAGTTGTTGTTGACCCTGTAAGCTCCTTCATTCATCCCTAGTTCCACCTAAATCAATTGCAGGTACTATTATTAATCTTAACATTAAGTTAATGAGAACTCATTTCAACTCAGAGTGATCGATCAATGACTCAGGTCGGGATGAACGTAATACCAACACCATGCAAATACAACGACTAAATTAAAGTTATTGTTGACCCTGTGAGCTCATTCATTCATCCCTAGTTCTACCTAAATAAATTGTAGGTACTATTATTAATCATAACATTAATTTAATAAGAACTTATTTCAACTTAGAGTGAACGATGATGACTCGGGTTGAGATGAATGCAATACCAACACCATGCAAATGCAACGACTCAATTGAAGTTGTTGTTGACCCTATGAGCTTGTTCATTCATCCTTAGTTCCATCTAAATCAATTGCAGGTACTATTATTAATCTTAACATTAAGTGAATGAGAACTTATTTCAACTCAGAATGATCGATCGATGATTAGGGTCGGGATGAATGTAATACCAATACCATGCAAATGCAACGACTCAATTAAAGTTGTTATTGACCTTGTGAGCTCATTCATTCATTTATACCTAGTTCCACCTAAATCAATTGTAGCTACTATTATTAATATTAACATTAAGTTAATGAGAACTTATTTCAACTCAGAGTGATCGATCAATGACTCGGGTTAGAATGAATCTAATACCAACACCATGCAAATGCTACGACTCAATTGAAGTTGTTATTGAACATGTGAGCTTATTCATTCATCCCTAATTTTGCCTAAATCAATGTAGGTACTATTATTAATCTTAACATTAAGTTAATGAGAACTCATTTTAACTCAGAGTGATCAATCGACGACTTGGGTTGGGATAAACGCAATACCAATACTATGCAAATGAAATGACTCAATTGAAGTTATTGTTGACCCTATAAGCTCATTCATTCATCCCTAGTTATACCTAAATCAATTTCAATAAAATATTTTGTAATAAACGACTGATCTGTTGGATATTTTTCAAATAGATAATCATATCTGTTGCAACCAATGACATATTTGATTTAATTATCAAATAGACATTTGCATCTGTTGTGACAGATAATTGAGCTATTGGAAATTTTCAAATAGATATTGATATCTGTTGTAACAAATGGCATATCTGATTTAGTTATCAAATGGACATTTGCATCTGTTATCAGAGATGACTGGGCTATTAGGATTTTTCACAGATATTTATATCTGTTGCAACAGATGACATATTTGTTTGAATTTTTTTTTTAATTTTAAAGAAAACTTTTGTCAGAGTAGATAAAGTAGTGCTATTAAAGGTGGTAAAAATGTTTCTTGGATAACTCAAAATCTCATCGAGTAGTCTTGTCTTGTTTTTTCAATGTCACCCATTTTCTTCCTCGCGCCCCTCAAATTTTTAATGAATATTAATTAATGAATATTGAAACCCCTAATACTTCCTCTGTTTCGTATTAGTTGGCCCCTATAGACTTGGCATACCCATTAAGAAAATATTAATTAGGGGTTTATTTTACCAAATTAGCCTTATTAATTATGCTTTGAAAATATAAATTTAAATAAGTACACTTTGTTTACTCATTTAATATTAAGGGTAGTACATCTAGAAATTAGAATTATCTCATCTCTCCTTCATCCATAAATTTATTTTATTTATCTCCCATTTTTTTCATTCTATTCTCTTTAGGGTTATCACAACCTGTTCTCTCTCCTCTTTCTCATAAAGATCCTTTCAGATCTAAATCGATCTATATCTTAGATTCCTCGACTGAAATTGTTGTTTTAATCCCCCTTTGACATTAAGGTATGGTTCATTATTGCTCTTTCATTCTTGTCTTCTTCTTTCCAAGTTATTTACATCTGTTTTTTTATTTAATTACCATTTACCCCTATCATATTTATTTAAAAAAATTAAAGAAAATTTTAATTGTTGAATAAATGAACCAATAATTTTTATTATAATATATAAAAAAGTCATATGTTGGGAGAAGTTTAAAAGCTTGTTGACTGTATCATTTTTTTGTATGTATTTTATTTGTTTCTTTATTGTTGATGTTGTTATTGATATTTTTGGTGGGGTTGGCGTTGTTAAAACTTGTGGTGTGGTGTTGCTGATGGTGTTGGAACATAGGATGTTGCTTCTTTGTTGTTGATGATGTTGTTGGAACAAATATTATTGTTTTATTTGTTGTTGATGTTTTTTATTTATTGTTTCTTTATAGTTTATGCTTTTGTTGATGTTGCAACAGATGGAGCAACTGTTGGAAAAAATCAAACCACCACCAAGGTTGGTTTGATGTATTCCAACAGACTCTACATCTGTTGCATTAGACTTCACCTCTGATGCAATAGACTCCATATCTGATGCTACAGACTCTACATCTGTTACAACAGATAGATAATGTTTTTTTGTGACATTAATTTTTTTCCTCTTATTTGTAGATATAAGGAACTGAAAGTTGATTAACTTTTTTCAGACCATTACAAGAGGCTGCAGTAAAGATGGGTTCGGAGGAATACGCTGCATGCAGATGGAACCACTTCATATATGGGAGGTATGTATTACTGATAATGTTATCATGGAAACACACATAGAGTACACTAATTTTGTGAATGTTGTTTTTACCGATTAGTCATAGATCATTTAAATAAGATATTTGCAATTTTATAGTTAAGTTAGGTAGGTCCAAACTGATAAGGCTGAGGGACCATGAATATGGTTCTGATACCCTGTTAAGATTTAATGACGGTTGTTGCTCATTTTTATTTGTCATGCCTTCTACAGACTTTCATTGTGGCAAACATTTTTGGTAACGGGGTAGAATTTTGCATGACGAATATGTTGTCCTCTATATGAGAGAAGAATGATCAACAGAAAGGCTGAGATATTGAGATCATTTAATTTTTTCACTAACTCAGGCTAAGGTTTAGAGATCTTGCCCCTCCTTGCTTATCTTGTGCATGCAAATGTGAAGAGTACAAGGCAAAATATGATAGAGTGATTAATACTGTTAATGCATTAACTACTGATGTAAAGGAATTGATATCTAACAGTAGTGTCATTCGATCAAAGAGGATTTCAGTTTCATTCACTCTATTTGATCAACAGAACTGCTTGACACAGAGAAAGCTGATTTCAAGAGATTACTGATTATGTCTTCTCAAGACTTGCTTTTACCAGAAAACTATTTTGCATTGAGTAATGCACTGTCTATATATGCTGCAGCACCAGATTTATCAGCGGAGAGAGCATTTTCCTAGGAAAAACTCAAAAAGAACCTTCCATACTTCTCCTTGACCTTGGGCAGAGCTAAGAAGGACCAAGAGGAGTATTATAAGAAAGCTGCCAAGAAAGTGGCCCTTGTTGACAAACTCACAAAAGACCAAAAGCTCTATACTGAGCTCAACGACCACAATGACAAAATGATTGAATTAGAAGGGGTGATTTGACTTATTCAAACAAAAAGATACAACTGTTCATATCCCTTAATTAAATAAAACTGGTGACTTTTCGAATATGTAAATTAAAAAAATGGATCTAAATACAATATTTTATCTTTTTATTGTATTTCAGAAGGAAAAGAAAATTTCTTTAAAATAAATCTAATAAATGGGTGATCTGTTGAAAAATATATTTCATTTGTCAGATAACTTACAACATATTGAGAATCTGTTGCAACAGATGGATATATCAGTTTACTTTTCCAACAGATATGGTGTCTGTTGAACTTGCTAGTTATCTGTTTATTTAATTTCATTGAGAGCATTAGATTTTTCTAAACACTTCTTTGCCAAACTCAATTTTTGCTCTTGGATTGCTTCTCTTTTTTTCTTTCCATCCTTCAAATGGAATCCTTCTAACAGAATCCATTTGAAGGATGCAAATAAAAAAAAGAAGCAATCCAAGAGCAAAAATTGAGTTTGGCCAAGAAGTGTTTAAAAAAATCTAATGCTCTCGATGAAATTGAATAAATAGATGACTAGCAGGTTGCAACAAACACCACATCTGTTGGAAAAACAAAATGATATATCCATCTATTGCAACAGATTGTCAGTATATTGTAAGTTATCTGACAGATGGAATATATTTTGCAACAGATTTCCCATTTGTTAGATTTATTTTAAAGCAATTTTCTTTTCTTTCCGAAATACAATAAAAAGATAAAATGTTGTATTTAGATCTATTTTTTTAATTTACATATTTGAAAAGTCATTAATTTTATTTAATTAAGGGATATGAATAGTCGTGGCTTTTTGTTTGACTAGACTTAAGTCAAGTCACCCCTTTCAATTTAATTATTTTATAAATAGGTCCCTCCGGCCTCCTCTCACTCGTTCATTCTACTACACTTATAATACAAATATGACTGATCTAGATTCGTACAAGAAGATTTATATCGAGTCCTTCAAGGAACTTCAAAGGCAGTTTGATGAGCTCCAAAGGGATTTGGCCGACTTCTGAGTAAGGCTGAGGAGGGTTCTGTGCTGCCATGTGAAAATTGTCCTGTTGACAATAATAATAGTAATAATAAGAGTAATAATAATAGTAATAATAATAATAGTAATGATAATAATAATAGTAGTAATAATAATTAGGTTATGTTTTTTCTTTCTTTTAGCGTATGTATTTTCCTTTTTTATATCCGATCTACCTATAAGAGATTTAAAAATCTATGTATATGTTTGGTTTGCTTTGGTTTGGTTTGGCCGAATTTGAATTTTTAATTCTTATTTAATATTTAATTATCATTCTATTTGTTCTCTATTCTCAACATGTCGACGGTTGGAGGTAGGGATTGAGCACTTGTGGCAACAGAGGGTGGTGAAAAGTCATGATGATTCTCCTAAAAATGGTTCGCTAATAAATAATAAGGAACTAAACTAAATGATATACACAATTTATAACCATAAAAGAAAAATTATTTAATTTTAAAAAAAGTCACAACATTGAATTAATTAAGTTATATGATGATATGATTGTTAAGAAAAAGGTGAATAGTCGTGACTTTGACTTTTTGTCTAAACACATTCAATAAACAAAAACAAAAACGTTGTTGATGCATCAAATTCCTCATCTGTTGCGACTAGTGAATCAGTTGTTAGAAGAAATCAAAAAAGCTCCTAAAATAGATGGCCGATTTGTTGCAACAGGTGGTATATCTGTTGCAACATATAGGTTATCTGATGCAACAGATATACAATCTGTTGCCATAACTCAATAAAAATGGTTATTATTTTATTAAAGTAACGGTTATTGAAAATTAGGTGTCTTCGATTTTTAAATTGAGAAAAAGGTTATTTAAATTTAATAAGCTGAAAAGTCATGACTTGTCACAATAATAAAAACTCACCAGCTTGATTTAATTAAGTCATTTCTTTTCACAGAAAATAATAAGGAAATAAATGATAAACACAATTTAAACCATAAAAAACTCACCAAAAATATTCTTATTTTTAAATCTGTTTTGTTAATTTATATAATAAAAAAGTCAGTAAATTTGGATTAATGATATGATGATAATTTTTTTGAAAAAAAGATAGATTATATGTTGCAACAGATAGATTATTTGATGCAACAAGTTATCTATTATTGTAACGGATGATATATCTATTGTCACCGATGAGTTATCTGATACAACAAATATATAATATGTTGTCACAACTCAATGTAAAAATGGTTCCCGAGAAAGAACTAATTATTAATAATAATAAACTGAAAAGTCATGACTTATCACAATATTTCTTTATTTAACTAAGTCATAACTTTTTACAGTAATCAAGAATGTCATTAATAAATGGAGGTGAATAGTTGAGCCTTTAAATCTGTTTTATTATTTATATAATTTAAAAGTTAAAAAATTTGGATGTCACGATGATAATTTTTTTTTTAAAAAAGATATATAGATTATATGTTGCAACAAATATATTATCTTATGCAATAGGTTATCTATTTGTTGCAACAAATGATATATCTGTTGTCACCGATGAGTTATCTGATGCAACAGATATATAATTTATTGTCACAACTCAATATAAAAATGGTTCTTGGAAAGAACTAATTATTATTAATAATAATAATCTAAAAAGTCAACTTATCACAATATTGCTTAATTTAATCAAGTCATAACTTTTCACAGTAAGCAATAAATGTCATTAATAAATGGAGGTGAATAGTTGCGACTTTTTGCCTAACACATTCAAGTTCAATCCTCTATAAATAGGTCCCTCCTTACTCAATCGTTCATTCTACTACACTTTATTTTATTTCTTGCTCTTGTTACACCTTCAACTACTTTCGCTTCAATGACTTGATAGCTTTTTCTTGTCTCTGGTAAGTTTTTTTCTTGATTTTTGTGTAATATACGTTGCATTACATTCAAATTCTTTCTTTACTTTACTTTTATTTTTACATGTGTGTTTTGTCAACTTATGAGTTTTCTAAATATGGCTGATGCAGTGTGGGATATCGCTATTTTATGAGATTTCATACGGGAACTGTAGAAGGAGGTTCATGACCTGCAGTGGGAGTTGGCCGCCGTCAAAGTAAGGATGTTGCGGGAGATCCGCAGCTAAGGAGGGTGCTGCTGCTACCGGTTGAATATTGGCTGGCTGGCCATACAAATAATAATGACGATAATAATTAAGTTTTTTTCTTTTACCCATGTATTTTTACGTTTTTTGTTTAATAAAAAAATTATGTTTGATGTATTCGACATTTTAATTCTTATTTAATTTTCATGCTGTCTATTTATTTTTCTCAATTAAGAAATAATTTGAATCCAGTATTAATATCAAGAGATCAACATATGAGTTGAGTTGTTTGTTGGGTTTGTGACAGGAGCTGCATTTTATTGTTTAATACAGATTATTCATCTATTGCAACAGAATAATTATCTGTTGTAACAGATAAATATTCTTTTACAACAGATATATATTCAATTACAATAGATTACTTGCCTGTTAGAATAGATAACTAATCTGCAACAGATTATTTATCTGTTGAAACAAATTTCTAATCTGGTGCAACATATTATTAATTTGTTGTAACAGAATACCCATTTATTTGATTCATATTACGGGCACCTAGAACCATAAACATGAATCCAACATGAGTCTACTGTTGCAATAAATCATTTATCTGGTGTCACAGATGATGGATATATTTAAACAGATTGCTCTTATGTTGCATTGATGTTCACGTGCTAGCTATTGTTGAAAAACTAGCATACTAGCAGTTACCCAGATGACAAATTCAACTAAAAAGCATAATTTGACTTACCAAAGTCTCCTCTCAAATAAATGCTAATGTTGAAAGTGATGTATGAAATAAAATTTGACATAAGAAATTGGTCAAAAAGCAGCAGTTGTGGTAACAACAACAATAATGGTCAACAAGAAGAATATGAAGATGATAATGAAGTATAAGATGATGATAATGAATCAGAAGATGATGAATACAGCAGCAGCAACAATGAACAACAAATATCGCGAAAAGAGAGAAAATAACAACGGATGAGGAGAGAGAAAAATGTGCCTTTTTCCCTTCGTTTCCTGTTATATTGATTAATATTTGGATCAAAGTGTACATTTAAAAACTTTTGGGTTATTTTAAAAATTTTCAAACTTTCTTAATCCATAATTAAGTAATTGTCACCTCCACTCAATTATTAAGACTTGAGTCACCTACATCTCATTTTAAAACTTTTTTGTCACTTGTGGCCCAAAGCCCCAAGTAAGTTTGTTTTCACATTTTAGAGTAATACTGAAGTTGTTTCACATTGTTGAGTTTACACCACTAATAACAACTGGGTCAATAAAATTTACCCATTGATCAAAAAATTATTTTTCGATAAAATTAATTTATTTTAAGATGAAAATTATTTACACTCTCAATTTTCTTTTAAAAATTAAACTTTTCTCTTAACACACTATTTGGATGGTGTTTTTGTATGGTATGATTATTAATAAAATCATATTTATTTTGATTGTTTCTTAAAATGTAAGATATGGTATGGTTTAATTTCATGTTTTAATAACCATGAAAACCCTAACTTTATGTAGCCACTGATTTAGTGATATCCCATAGTTTGCTTACTTTTTCTTTTCAGTTATGCCCTTATTTAATATTATATAATTTTATTTTATCCTTTACCCTATATTATTTAACTCCACATCCTACCCTGACCCCATTTCACCAGCCACCCCCTCTCCCACTCCCTAATAAAAGAATTATTTTTAAATTTCTTTTTAATTTTTTTTTAAACTTTTTCTTATCTCACTCCTATCCCGATCCCGACCCCGCCTCCTACAAACCCCCATCCTAATTTTTTCCTATTTTTTTTTTAAATTCAATACTTTTTCTTACCCCACTCTCACCTACCCCTACCCTTACCCTACTACTTACCAACCCAATCCCAACAATAATTTTTTTAATTGTTTATATTTGTTTTTTTTAAGAAGTTTAAAAAAAATTTCTTACCCTACCACCACCTCTTACCAGCCCCACCCCAACAAAAATATTTTTTTAATCTAACTTTTTTTAAAATTAAAATTTTTTTTCTTACCCCACCCCTACCCCTCCTCGACTCCTCACTCCACTAGCTCCACCACCAATTTAAAAAAAAATAAATTATTCATAATATTTTTTTCTTACCTCATCGCCCTTGTCCTATTTGTTCTTATTGTTTTGTGTTAAATATATACAAATATTTTTAAAAAATATTTCTATTTGCATAATGAATAACAAAAAAATAAGTAAGAAATAATTTATTTTTCTAGATGCATTCAAACTTTGTACTTGTTGGTGGTGGTCATGTTTCAAAACAAAAAAAAAAATAAATGAAATTTGTTACTATAAAAAATGAATTCGATTACATTTATTTTGATATACTCTTGTATTGATTTGCTAAAATTTATATGAATTTAGCAACTTAATATATTTACATGGTATAATTTATGACAAATTAGCAGAAAAATTATTTTATTAATAATTATTGATAAAATTAACATTTATAATAATTAAAAATATGTTAGTAAACTTATCAGTTACGGTACAGTAGCATACTGTTAAACCAAACAATAAAACTATTATTGAACGGTACAGTTCATCCGAACATTGTATTGTACTATACTATACAATATACCATACCTTACCGTACCACACATTGACAAATAATGGCCACCATCCAAACAAAGTGTAACTATGAACAATAGGCTTTTTTGAGCATGATGTTAATAAAATCTTCCAGTAGTGAAAACCTCATCAACGTATTTTATTATGAAGGAGGCCAACCTTGCAATCACTTTTATAATCCAATTGTTTGTTTTGTATTTGGTCTCTTAAAATTGCTAAATCCGGCCAACCATAAGAGCATTTATCTACAACAATATATTATAAATTTTCAATCACGTTCATTATATTAACCTTTTCTTCAATCCATTTAATTACTAGAACTACATCAACAATATCAACTTTTTAGTAGGAATAGGTGCGACATCAATCTTGTTCTATTGTGTTTTATTAATCACACTTGGAGTCATAAGATTTGCATAATGACCAATAGAAGTGGCAGGTCCTTTAGTAGTTAGAATCAGAGGCGGAGCCAGATTTTCAAGTAAGGGGGTTCAATATTTAAAGAAAACTAAGTCGAAGGGGGTTCAACACTTACTATAACCACATAAAAATATTTTTAATCATGTATAAATGGTATATTTTTCCATCGAACGGATTCAGACGAACCCCTAAAGAGGGTTGGCTCCGCCTCTAGTTAGAAGGGCTTTGGTTGGGAAGTTTAGAGGAGGGAATTGGAATGTTAAAAATATGGAGGGGACCTGGTCAGACACAGATGATGCTTGGTCGTTAGCTGTGGACATGGAAGGGTTAAGAAGAAGGGTTAGGGTAAGCATAGGTTGAAGAGAGAGGAGAACAATAAAGAGTCGTCTGAGGGATGTCAAAATTGACTAAAATCATTTTCTGCCTATTATTTTTTTAATTAATAAAAAGAATAAGAACTTTTCTCCCTTTTTCCTCTAAATTCCCATCTCTCTCTCTCTATATAAAAGAGATTAATAACCAATCCTACGTGGCATGTCTTAGAAGCCACCAAACCTATTTATCTTTTTTGTGGTTCTTTTGGATATTTATTGAGTTTTTTTTTGTTATTTTAAATATTTGTGTGTTTAAAGAAAAATCAAAAGTCACCACCTTTAAACTCTATTTATTATGTAATAAAAGAAAAAAATGTTTGAGGTAACTTATCTATTTAATTTCTACTAATAATATTTGTAACTCTCAAGGTATTCATGATTTTATATTTATAACTCTTAAATATTTAATACAAAAGTTAATGATACCTTATGGTATTCCTTTATTTTTATGTATATAAATTCATATTTTTTGTTTCATGAGATGCTATCTAAGGTTACCCTTCATTTTCACTATTATATTCATGTTTTTGTTTGTCTTGGAAAGAAGAAGAAGAATTTTGAATGGTGATAGGCTTTTGGAAGTAGATATCGAGACATTTATGTATTCATTCCGTTTTTCTTTCTATAGACTTTCATATGTTTTATTTCATGCGATTTTATCCAAGGTTATCATTCATTTTCACTATGATACTTATGTTTTTGTTTCACTTGAAAAAAAAGAAGATGCTTTTAAATGGTGAAAGACTTGTGGAAATGGATATCCGCAAGAGCTCGAACATTTGATTTCAGCTTTCTTTTTATTTTTCAACTAATGTTTAAAAATATAATAATATGTGTATTGTATTATTTCTATATCTATATATGATGCCTATTTAAGTTCAATTTTTTAAGTCTATCTATCTTTTGGTTAAATGAATAACTTTGTAGTTGGAAATTTTCTAATTATCAATTATATTTTTTAATTTATAATTGATTTTTTAGGCTTGTGGAAGTACATACCGAGACATTAATGTATTCATTTCGTTTTTCTTTTCAATGAAGTTCATATGTTTTATTTGATGCGATTTTACCTAAGGTTATTCTTCATTTCCACTATGATATTTATGTTATTATTTTACTTGAAAAAGAAGAAGATGTTCTTAAATGGTGAAAGGCTTGTGGAAGTAGATATCGGCAAGAGCTTGGACAATTATGCATTGGTTTCATCTTTCTTTTTATATTTTAATTAATGATTAAAAATATAATAATATGTGTATTGTCTTATTTTTATATCTATATAAAATGCCTCTTAAGTTCAATTTTTAAGTCTATAATTCATTTTGGTTCAAATGAATAATTTTTAGTTGGAAATTTACTAATTATTAATGAATAAATGAGCATTAAGCATATAAATTGCACTAATGAGTGCTGCAACGTGGGCTACTTTCCATTTGGAAGGTCTAATTTACTACCATATATATTTAATGTAGGAAAGAGAATTTAAGAATGTAGTAAATGATAATTATAATAAAGGAAGAGATTTTCTATTCTTTTTAAAAAATTTTAGAATAAAAAAATAAGAAAAAATCCTCAAAATTATAAGGAAAAAAGATAAATACTAATTCTGGCCAATGAAACATGCAAAATATTACATATTAGTGTCAGTAATAATTAATATAATTAATTACTTTTTAATACCATTTTTTATCCTTCTATTACGTTAATATACTATTACTTTTCCTCCCCTTAATTAAACTTATATTATTCTTTTTATAAGATTCCTTATATTTCTCTCTTCTCTTTCTTTGTATATATCAAGTTATCATTTACCTTAATTTTTCCTCTTTTCTCTAATTTTTTTTAGCAATCCATTTTAAATATTTTTCCTTACAATTAATTAATGCACTTAATGTACTCATTCAATTATAATTATTTTAACTATATGTTTGAATGAGAAATGGTATTTAAAAAAAAAGTTTTTGTGTGTTTTAGGCTTTTGTAAAGTAAAATTTGGTGAGACTTTTAATGCTTTTTAAATTACTGGTGTTATAAATAACGTAAGGAGGTGAAGAGTTTTATTCTTTTAATCACCATGAAATAATAATTGAGGCATTTAAATATCAATTAATACACTTCATTGAATGAAGTTGGAGGTATTAATATTATATATTAAGGTTGTAAAGACTTTTCACCGTTAATATAGTTTTGCCAATTTTAATAGGTCATTTAGATTGATTTATTTTAAATATTTTTAAGTTAAAAGTAACTTTTAAGTGTTTTTGAAGGGTAAATTTAAAAATTGCTTATAAGCACATATAAGTTTTGATTCTAACTTATGCGTTTTGCTTATAATTCACAAGTCAAAAGCCGATTGGAATGGATACTTTTCGTTTTGTATCAAAAATAAATTTTTAATTAGTAAAGATTTATTTATTTTATTTTTATTGAAAATATTTACATTTTTTATCATCGCACGAAGCGCAAGTGATTTCTCTAGTTAATAATAATTAAACTGCTTAGCATAATTAGTGAATAAAGGCTTCTATTTCAAATTCAAATGAAATGATCAACTTTTCATATTCTCTTTTCTAATGTATAATTTATAATTATTGAGTTAATTTTTAATAGAAAAATGAAATAATTTTATACTCCCTCCATTTCATATTAGTTGGCCCCTATAGGCTATGGACTTGGTACACCCATTAAGAAAATACTAATAGTTAATTTTTAATAGAAAAATGAAATAATTTTATACTCCCTCCATTTCATATTAGTTGGCCCCTATAGGCTATGGACTTGGTACACCCATTAAGAAAATACTAATTAAGAGTTTATTTTATCAAACTAGCCTTATTAATTATGCTTTGAAAATGTAAATTTGAATAAATACACTTTGTTTAGTCATTTAATGTTAAGGGTATTATTGGAAGAAAATAATAAAATCTTCTTGATTTCATTAAAGGAACAATTAAATTGAAACAAATATTTTTAGAAAGAGTATCAACTAAAATGAAATGGAGGAAGTAGATTGTCGGCTTTATTAATATACTAAAGGAGCATGACCCGTGTCAGCACAGACCCAACATTAAGATATTTGGATTATATACGATAAGTTAGATTGATGACTACTTAAATTATGAATTATAAAATATGAATATACAAAACATATTAACTACTTGATTGTATTTTTCAAGGAGTCAAATTATCTCACAAGATGATTATGTATAACTTACTCATATAAATAACAAAATTCGATGCATTTAGAAGTTTAGATCTTTAATCATATGACTGAGATTTGCTACATTAAGTATAAAATATGAAATTAAAATTGATAATAAGACTTGACACCTATTGTATAAAATAGAGAATGATTGTTGAAAAAGATAAAAAGTTATCTAGTCATTACATATTATATCACGTGCGGATTGCAATTATAACCAAAAATTGTATTGTATTCCTCTACTAAGCCAACATAAACATCCTTTGCTTTCATTTCTCCTTCTTTTTTATTTGTCAACTTGTTCTTTGAAGTTAAATTAAATTAATATTTTAAATTTAAATTTTAAGTGTTTTGAAAATTATAAAAAAAACTATAAGTTAACATTTGTCATATTAATGTAAGTTATTTGACTTTGAGAACACGATAAAACATATTTCTGAAATTTTTTTATTGAACTTTACTTTTGTATATGTTCCTTTCATTGAAACATAGGAGTCACTTGTCAGAGTGTATAAAAATAATTTTGAATAGAATGTATTAGTAATGTTTACATTAATAATCCCTGTATTAGTAATTTGATATTATTTTTGCAAACATTATTTCTTATACACTATTTAATGTGTTGTATTGGAACTTGCTTTTTCAATCTTAATATATTTAAACAAATATTTTTTAAAAAATAATTGCATATACATTTTAAGATTCATCTGAGATTTAGCAGGGGTTTAATATATATTATTTTTTTATCTCAATTTATATGACACAAATAGAATTTAGATAATCAATCTTACTTTTAATATGTATTTAGATAATTTAATCTATTAGCTATTGTAATTTATAATGTTTTTTTATGTAATTTTCAAATAATATACATTAATTTTTTTGTCCAAACAATAGTCAATTATATTTTAAAAATAATTTAAGTTTTTAATTATTTTAATTTATAATACTCTTCTTCCATTCCAATTTAAGTGACACTAATATAAATTCGAGAGTCAACCAAATATTTTATATTTTTAAAATTTTGTAAGTTGTTAATTATTGTAATTTATAGTTTTTACGTATTTTTTTGAAATATATAACAGATTAGATTATTTTAGATATTTTAAGTTTTTAACTATTATAATTTATAATACTTTTATGTAATTTTTGAATAATATATGTTACTCTCCTTGTCCAAAGTTTTATGTCGTCGATAGCCTATTATATTTTTTTTAAATAATTTAAATTTTTAATTATGGTGATTTATAATATGTTTTTATTTCAATTTAAGTGGCACAATGCTTAGATGTTCATAATAATTAATAAGGGTGATATAGTAAAATCATGATTAAAGCACGGAAATATAAATGTTTTAAATAACTTACAACAACTAATTAGAGGTGACATAACAAAATTACTATAAAGATACTCGTGAAAAAAATTTAAGTGGACCTCATATAAGACGTCAAGTTAATTTAAAATATCAAGAGTTAATTTATCATTTTATATCTATTTTATCTTTTCTATTAAATAATATTAATTTTTTAATACATAAATGACTTATAATAATTAATTAGGGGTGATATAGTAAAATTACAATTGAAGTAGACATGTTATAAATGTTTATTTTATTTTTTAATTAAATATTATTAATTTTTAATATATAAATAATTTTTAAGAATTAATTGGGGGTTATGTAATAAAATTACGGAGCAAACAGGTATAAAATTACGGAGCAAACAACCTGCTGAAGAAGCCATGTTGAAACTAGTGTTTCTATCTAATACTAGAGAAGCATGACCAGTGTCAGCACGGGCCCAACACTAAGATATTTTGATTATGTATAATAAGTAGATTGATGTTAATTCGAATTATGAATTATAAAAAATTAATACACAAAATATATTAACTACTTGATAATATTTTTTAAGGAGCCAAATTATCTTGCAAGATAATTATGTATAACTTATTCATATAAATAAAAAATTTGATGCATTTTAAAGTTTAGATCTTTAATCATATGACTAAGATTTGCTGCATTAGGTATAAAATATGAGATTAGAATTAATACATAAGATTTGACACTTGTTGTGTAAAATAGAAAATAATTGTTGCAAAATATAAAGGGTTATATAGTCATTGCATATTACATCGCATGTGAGTTACAATTAATAAATCAAAATTACATCATGTTCCCCTACTAAGCCGACATAAACATCCTTTGCTTTCATTTTTCCTTCCCTTTTATTTGTCAACTTATTCTTTGAAGTTAAATTAAATTAATATTTTAAATTTAAATTTTAAGTGTTTCAAATATTATATAAAAAAAAATTACAAGTTACCATCCGTCATGTCAATTTAAGTTATTTGACTTTTAGAACATGATAAAACATACTCCTATAAATGTTTTATCGAACTTTTCTTTTGTATATGTTCCTTCCATTGAAACGTAGGAGTCATTTGTTAGAGTGTATTAAAATAATTTTGAATAGACCGTATTAGTAATGTTTCCATTAATAATGTTTGAATTAGTAATATTGGTATTATTTATGCTATCATTATTTCTTATACACTGTATGGTGTGCTGTAATAGAACTTGCCTATTCAATCTTGATATATTTAAACAAAAGTCTTTTTTTTTTTTAAAAGGATTGCATATACATTCTAAGATTCATTCGGGATCTACCACGAGTTCAATATATGTTATTTTTTGTCTCAATTTATGTGATACATATAGCATTTAGATAATCAATCATATTTTTAATACGTATTTAGATGATTTAAGTTGTTAACTATTATAATTTATAATATTTTTAATGTAATTTTCAAATAATATACATTGCTTTTCTTATCTAAACTTTTATGGCATTGATAGTAAATAATATTTTAAAAATAATTTAAGTTTTTAATTATTATGATTTATAATACTTTTCTTCTATTTCAATTTAAGTGACACAAATATAATTTCGAGAGTCAACCAAATATTTTATATCTTTTAAATTTTTTAAGTTGTTAATTGTAATTTATAGTATTATTTTTTTTATGTATTTTTTGAGATATATAACAGATTAAATTATTTTTTTAGATATTTTAAGTTATTAACTATTGTAATTTATAATACATTTTACATAATTTTTGAATAATATATGTTACTCTCCCTGTCCAGAGTTTTGTATCGTCGATAGCCAATTATATTTTTTAAATAATTTAATTTTTTTAATTATTGTGATTTATAATATTTTTCTATTCCAATTTAAGTGGTACACTGCTTGGATGACCATAATAATTATCTAGGGGTGATATAGTAAAATCACGATTGAAGCAACGAAGTATAAATGTCTTAAATGACTTACAACAACTAATTAGAAGTGACAAAGCAAAAAGTTTAAGTGAACCCCGTATAAGACGTCAAGTTAATTTAAAACATCAAGAGTTAATTTATTATTTTTATATCTATTGTACCTTTTTTGTTAAATTTTATTAATTTTTTAATACTCAAGTGACTTATAATAATTAATTAGGAGTGATATTCAGTAAGACTATGGTTGAAGCAGCTAAAGCAGACATGTCATAAATGTCTATTTTACTTTTTTTAATTAAATATTAGCAAAAAAATTAAGTGAACCTCATATAAAATATCAAGTTAATTTAAAATATCAAGAACTAATTTATCATTTTTATATCTATTTTACCTTTTTTATTAAATTTTATTAATTTTTTAATACTCAAGTGACTTATAATAATTAATTAGGGGTGATATTCAGTAAAACTATAGTTGAAGCAGCTGAAACAGACATGTCATAAATGTCTATTTTACCTTTTTAATTAAATATTATTAATTTTTAATACATGAATAACCTATAATAATTAATTAGGGGCGATATAGTAAAATCACAGCTGAAGCAGCTGAAGCAGACATGTCATAAATATTTATTTTATCTTTTTCTAATTAAATATTATTAATTTTTAATACGTAATGACTTATAATAATTAATAATGAGCGATATAGTAAAATGACAGATTGGATATTATTAATTTTTTAATACATAAATGACTTATAATAATTAATTAGCGTGATATAGTAAAATTATGGTTGAAGCAGCTGAAGCAGACATATCATAAATGTCTATTTTATTTTTAATTAAATTTAATATATAAATAACTTATAATAATTGATTAGGAGTGATATAGTAAAATCATGGAGCAATCAACCTGCATACACATGCATGTCAAAATCCTCTCTTGTCTTAAATGACTTACAACAACTAATTAGAAGTGTAATAGAAAATTAATTACAAAAAATACTCGTGAAATTTTTTTAAGCGGACCTCATGTAAGATGCCAAATTAATTTAAAACATCAAGAGTTAATTTAAAATTTTTATTAAAATATTAATTTTTTAATAATTAAATAACTTATAATAATTAATTAGGGTGATGTTTGGTAAAACTATGGTTGAAGTAGCTGAAATAGACATATCATAAATGTCTATCTTATTTTTTGATTAAATATTAATAATTTTTAAATACATAAATAACTATAATAATAATAATAATAATTAGGAGTGATATAGTAAAATCACGGTTGAAGCAGCTGAAACAGACATGTCATAAATATTTATTTTATCTTCTTCAAATTAAATATTATTAATTTTTAATAAATAATTACTTATAATAATAAATTAAGGGTGATGTAGTAAAATCACGAATTGAATATTATTAATTTTTTAATATATAAATGACTTATAATAATTAATTAGGGGTGATATAGTAAAATTACGATTGAAATAGACATGTTATAAATGTCTATTTCATTTTTTAAATTAAATATTATTAATTTTTTAATATATAAATAACTTATAATAATTAATTAGGAGTGATATAGTAAAATTACGGAGCAAACAACCTGATAATAGAAAAAATAAAGAAAAGTAAATCAAATAAAATAACCTTACAAATTTTTGGCTTACGAAAATCGTCATATATGCATGATTTTAAAAAAAATGACTACCCCCCACATACGCCAAAAGAAAAAATAGATAATTTATCTTTTTGTGGACCTTTACTTTTATAATAAATTTAACATAAAGATACTTGGGGATTTAGGCTGTAGGTGACAAAAGAGTTTTAAAATGAGGTATAGGTGACACAAATTTTAATAATTGAGTGGAGATGACAATTACTTTTTTATGGATTAAGAAAGTTTGGTAAGTTTGAGAATAACCCACAAGTTTTTAAATTTATACTTTGATCCAAATATTTACCTAATATAACGGGAAATGGAGGAAAAAAAGGCATTTTTCTCTCTCTTCTCATCCATTGTTATTTTCTCTCTCTTAGCAATTTTTGTTGTTCATTGTTGCTGCTGCTTTATTCATCATCTTCTGCTTCATTATCATCATCTTCTACTTTATTATCATCTTCATTTGCTTCTTGTTGACCATTGTCGTTGTTGTTGTTGTTACCGCTACTGTTGCTAGTTGACCAATTTATTAGGTCAAATCTTGTTTCGTACATCACTTTCCACTTTGGCATTACTTCATAGGAGATTTTGGTAAGTCAAATTATGATTTTTAGTTGAATTTTTCATCTAGGTAACTGCTATATTGTGTTGTTTTTCCAACAATGGATAGAACCCGATCATGAATCCAACATAAAAGCCATCTATTTAAATAGATAAATCATATGTTGCGACAGATAAGACATCTGTTTCAACGGAAGACTGATATGTTGGATTCATGTTTATGGTTCTATATGCCGTAACATGAATTAAACAGATGGGTCATCTCTTGCAATAGATGATTAATCTATTTAAACAGATTATTTATCTGCTGCAACATGATAAATATCTGTTACAACAGATTATAAACCTGTTGCAACAAAACCCGAACTCGATTCCAATAGACATGTTGTCTGTTGCAACAGGGTAAGTTCTGTTGAAATATATTATTAACCCGTTACAACAGAATCCAAACTCGATTCCAACAGACGGTAAATATCTGTTGCAACATATTAGTAACCTGTTGTAATAGAACCTGACCTCAATTCCAATAGATCATCGTTTGTTGCAACAGGTAAGTCATCTATTGCAACAGGTTAATTATCTATTGCAACATGTCACTCATCTGTTGGAATTAACTTTAAAGGTGCCTCAGTACTGTAACATTAATCCTAACAGATATATAGTCTGTTGCAACATATGATTTACCTGTTATAACAGATGAATCATCTGTTAAAATCAGCTTCAGGAGCGTAACATGAATCCCAACATGTAAGTAATCTGTTGCGACTGATTACACATCTGTTGGGATTCATTTACGGCACTATGAAAATACTATTAATTTTTTTTAACAAATGACTTTATTTAGGTACCACTAATGGAGTGATCAATAACAATAGGGGTGGATTGTCATGGTCAATGGATCGAGAAGAGCAATGATATGTATAGCATTGGAACGAGGGTGAAATGCTAGAGACGATAGCTATGACAGTCCAAAGTGATGTTTCGTATGATGATTTTGTAAACTTAATCATCAGTTATTATGGACTGAATTGTCAATCGGAAGAACTCGTCATCAGCTACATGCACAGCTCCTTTGAAAATCAAAGGGTACTACCTTTCAAGATAATCGATCAGTTTCGGTTGCGTACTTATCTTAGTGATTCATTCAGGCCGGTGTTAAGGGTGTACGTAGTTGAAAAGACTAAAGAGAATGAGAACTAGAACTTAGAAGAAGAATAACAACAAGACATCTTTGATGATAGGTTGGATGATCTATACATGAATATTCCAGATGGTAATCAAACACCTATGCTCGTTGACGCGAATAATATGATGTGCAGTTCTTCTTAATAGACACAGTTTGGAAATTTCAAGATGACAGGACCGGCCTTTTTATTGGAATGTCATTCAAGGAGAAGAATGAACTATCTACCACGTTGTTTATTTCTTGCTTGAAAAAAGATTTCAGAATAAAGAAGGTGATTAATTCGAGCAGTGTATTTTGCTTCAAATATGCTATTTCGAACTACAAGTGGTGGTTGAGAGCGGTGAAGTATGCAAGTTCTGATAGAGTCGTTATTCATAAACATGAAAAGCATCACACATGTGGTTTGAAGCACATCTCAGGCCAAAATCCTCACACCACGGCAAAGGTCCTCGGTGAATATTTTAGAAGTAGTTTCCCTGATGGTAAAGGCCCTTCAACAAAGGTTATGGACAATCAACTCCTTACGGAATTGGGTGTCCTGGTCAGTTATTAGAAGATATATACGGCCACGGGGATTGCCAAGGACTTGGTTAGGGGGACACTAGAGCATGGGTATGCAGTCCTGGATGCCTTCCATTACATAATTGAGTCCACAAATCTCGAAAGTAAGACAGCATTGTATCATGGTAAAAACGGAAGGTTCAAGTACTTTTTTGTATCCTATGGTGCTTGGATTCAAGGTTTTCGACATTTGAGAAAAAGCATAGCCGTCGACGGTACCTTCTTGAGGAGCAGGTATAATGGAATTCTGCTAGTGGCGGTGGCGCAGGATGCGAAGAATCATATCTTTTCTGCCGCTTTTTGTTTAGCGGACAAGGAATGTTATGCCACTTATGGTTTTTTTTTGAACAACTGCAAAGTTTCTTCAAAGATACCGAAGAGTTGTGTTTCGTATCGGATAGACATCTAAGTATTCCAAAGATGGGTTTACGTTTTTTCACTTCAGCTTACTTTGGTTGTTGTATCAGGCATCTTGGAGAGAACATTCGGACCAACTATCACAACGAATGGGTCGTGACCCCTTTTTATGGAGCAGCTAAAACATATAGTAGAGAGGAGTTTTTAGACCATTTCAATCAAATAACAGATGTGAATCCCAAGGTAGAAGAATTTCTTGTACGTGTTAGTTTTGAGAGATAGACCCAAGCATTCTGTCCGGAAGATAGGTACATTCTTATCGATTTAATGTCTTGTTTGAGTTACAAGTTTAGTATGATGTCGTAGTGATTCTTTTGTATAGGTGCAATCTTATGACATCAAACATAGCTGAATCAGTGAATTTATTGTTTGGCGATGAAAGAGAATTTCCCATCAAGGCTATGTTTGAAAAAATAAGCAAGAAGTATGGCAAATTTTTTAACAAAAGGCGTGTGCAGTTCAAATGCCAAAAAAAACCTGATTTGTTCTCGAAATCAAAAAAATAATGTCAACGAATGTCAGTTTGGGGAATAGGTTATTATCTCATAAAATAGCAGATTACAAATTTAGTATCACCGGTCATGGTGATGTTGCCACAGTCAATCTTCAAATAAGATCTTGTACGTGCAGAGTTTTTGACTTGGACAAAATACCTTGTCCACATGCTATGGTGGCGCTCTGATCTCAATATAGTCATAAATATGGAGTAGAAGTTTATGAGCACTCCTTTCAATATTATTCGGTGGAAAAATATAAAATGGTATATAGTGGACATATTACTCCGGTGCCTCTCCAAGAATCTTGGGTTGTTCCTACAGAGCTTATGGGGAGATTAATACCTCCTCCATATATTAACCGAAGCACTATCAAACCGGGAAGAAAGCCATATAAGAAGAGGCGTGGAGTTAGAGAATCATTTTCATCAAGAAGAAACAAGTGATCCATATGTAAGCGCTCTGGCCACAAGAACTACATGCCCGGATCGTAATCCACCATGATTGTTGTAATTGCAAAAACATGTGTTGTTGTTTGTGGTGTAATTTTATATATTTAAATCATTGTTGTGAATGTAATATTATCATTCATTATATATAAGATATCTTTTTTAATAACTTGTGCATCAATAAAAAAAGGCAAAACATAAACTAAACAATACAACAGACCACAAGTATTTTCAACAGATTACCTATCTGTGGCAACAGATAGACATTAGCTAGAAGAACACAACACAGTTCTATAAAACTAGAATGTTTTCCTCCAAGAGATGATAAATCTGTCACAACAGATGGATAATATGTTGACAGAAACCCAATCGATGACTAATCTGTTCCAACACATGGTCCATCTGTTGAAAGAACTTAAAAGCCAAAATTGCTATTGCTACTGGATTTAAAATTGCTCCTTGCCTCCAACCATCGATATGTTAACATGTAAAATGTTTAGAAGAAGAAATAGATAGAATAAAAATTGAATAAGAATTAAAAAGCTAAAGATAAATTTTTCATTAAACGAAAAATAAAATACATTAAATATAGATCCGATATAGAAAAATTTAAATACATATGCTAAAAGAAAAAACACATTCTAATAATTATTATTATCATCATCATCATCATCTTTAATAACAGCCGGCCACTCAACTCGCAGCAGCAAGGCCCTCATCAGCCTATGCATCTCTCTGAGCATCGTCGCTCTCATGGCAACCAACTCCCTCTGCAGGTCATTAACCTGCCTCTAAAGTTTCCGCATTGTGTTGCGCAGAATAGAAATGTCCCAAATAGGATCAACCATATCTATAACACGCATGAATTGACAAATGGAAAGAAAAGGGTCCAAATGTAATACAACGTATACTACAAACTGGTAGATTTACACAAAAAAAAACTTACCTCAATAATAGAGGAATATGCTCTTTGAAGAGAAGTTGTTGAAGATGTCACATGAAAAGAAAAAATGCAAGAAATAAATAAAGTTTAGCAAAATGAAGATTAAGGAGGGACCTATTTTATAGAAGATTGAATCTAGATGTGTAAGTACAAAAGGCACATTTGTTAAGCTCTATTGTATTAATTACATTCAAACTGGTGGCATTTTGTTTTCTGTGAAAAGTCACGATATTTTTATTTACATTAATACTTCTCACCTTTTCAAAATGGTTTTGAGACTTGATAACAACCGTTATTATTGAGTTGTTGCAACAGATCGTCTATCTGCCGTAATAGATTTACCATCTATTGCAATATGTAGATTATCTATTGCGATAGATGGACCATATTTTGGGGATGTTTTGATTTCTTCTAACAGCTGATTCATCAGTTGCAACAGATGGAGTATTCTATTCATCAACCATTTTGAATGTGTTAGATAAAAAGTCACCACTACCTCTTTTTTAATAGTCATCACATGCGTGCAGATGAATAAACCCTATCTGGTCTGTCGCAACAGATTTACCATCTATTGTAATATATAGATTATCTATTGAGATAGATTGATCATATATTAGATGAGATGTTTTGCTTTCTTCTAATAGCTAATTCATCAGTTGCAATAGATGGAGAATTTGGTTCATCAGCTATTTTGAATGTGTTAGGTAAAAAGTCACGACTCTTCACCTCTTTTTTAATAGTCATCATATACGTGCAGATGAATAAACAATGTCTGGTCTGTCATAATAGATTTACAATCTATTACAACCTATGGATTATCTGTTGCGACAGATGGACCATATGTTAGAGGAGATGTTTTAATTTCTTCCAACAGCTAATTCATCAGTTGCAACAAATGGAGATTTTGATTTATCAGCTATTTTGAATGTGTTAAGATAAAAAAAGTCACGAATCTTCACACCTCTTTTTATATAGTCATCACATGCGTGCAGATGAATAAACAACACTGTAGTGTCTTTGATAGGGTAGGAAGAATAAGGTTCGTGCAATGGATTCACTTTCATGTGTGAAAGTTATGTATTATTGATTATTCTACTGCGACAGACACACATAAAGTGCAATGATTTTGTGAATATAGTTTTTTACCGATTAGACACTGATTCTTCAAACAAGATCCTACATTGTAGAGTTTAGGTTGATAGGTGCGAATTGATAAGGCCAAAGGGTTCCAAGATGGTGGTATCGATACCCTATTACAATTTAATGACGGTCTATGCTCATATTTTAATGTCAAGTTTGGGGAAGGATTTAAGTTTTTGGCGGCAATGTAAATATCCAATAGTGATTGGATCAATTTTAATGGCGCAATGGACTTCTTGAAAGGCCTCCGAAGCCTCACACTACAGCAAACAACGATGGAACTAATAAAAATTCCCCTATTCCATATTTATATAGATGTTTTGCTGGAGGAGACTTTTATACAACAAAAAGTTCTTGGAAGAATACCTGTGCGGGAACGGGGAGGTGGAGAAGGCTATATATCATCTCAAACCCTGTTTAAGAGATAACATAAGGGAGAAAGCAGGGAAATTCTAGCGAATCTAGCCAATGAAATTTACATGAGAAACGGAAAAATTGGATGAGCTTCAAATGTGGAAGTGTATCCAAATATAAAAATCCATTAGTCATTGATAAAAAAAGAAGAATGGTCAATAGGACTAGAGCTGGACACTTTGTTAGAGAATGTAACTAGCAAGCATGGCCTCAATGAAGAATCTCACAAAGTGCAGGACCAAAACTCTAAGGAAGAAGTTTCGCAAGCACAGGAAATTGATACGATTGTCGGTCAGAATTAAAACCTGAACCAACTACTCCTAAATTAAAAATATGGGATTAAGCCAAGGTGAAAATTTATCAACTTAAACTTGCATGCCATGCCTTCTGTTTGTGGCTATGATCATATCAATGACAGTAAGTAAAAAGGTCTGAAGTTAGGCAAAAATCTAATGCCTTGTTGTTTCCATTGCCTTTGACCTCAACAGAGCCATAAAAAAAGAGGCATGGGTTGCAAGTTTAACTTGAGAAATTACCACCTTGGCTTGATCCCGTATTTTAAATTCAGGAGTAGTTGGTTCAGGTTTCAATTCTGACCGACAATCTTACCACCTTCCGTGCTTGTGAAACTGCTTCCTTAGAGTTTTGGTCCTGTATTTTATGAGTCTTCATTGAGGCCATGCTCGCTAGTTGTAGTCTCTAGCAAAGTGACCAGCTTCAATCCTCTAGACCATTCTTCTTTTACTTCAACGACTGATGGAATTTCATTCTTGGATACGCTTTCACATTCGTAGCTCATCCAATTTTTTCATTTTTCATGTTAATTTCATCAACCAATTTTGCTACACTTTCTTTCCTACCCTATGTTTCCTCTTAAACAAGGTCTAAGATGATATATGGCCTTCTTAACCTCCCCCTTCCCATACAGGTATTCTCCCAAGCACCTACTATTGTATAATAGTCTTCTCCAGTAACCCATTCATATAAATTTGGACTAGGGGAATTTATATTGGTTCCATCGGTGTTTGCTACAGTGCGAGGCTTCGGAGGCCTTTCAAGAAGTCCATTGAGCCATTAAAATTGGTCCAATCACTATTGGATATTTACACTACCGCCAAAAACTTGAACCCTTCCCCAAACTTAGCACAAAAACATGAACATAAATTGTCATTAAATTATAACAGGGTATCGAAACTACCTACTTGGTCCCTCATCCTTACCAATTCAAACCTAACAATCTTAACTGAAAAATGCCATATCTTGTTTAAAGAATTAATGCCTAATAGGTAAAGAATAAACATTCATAAAATCATTGTACTGGATATGTGTTTTCATGATAGGTTGATCAGTAATACATACCTTATACATATGAAATGGTTCCATCTGCAAGCAGCTTATTCCTCTAAACCTATCTTTACTCTAGCCTTTAATGTTGGTCGGGAAAAAATGGATTCAGTTTCACTTCCCTTTATCTACAAACAAGAGAAATACATTTGATGTCAAACAAGAGAAGAAGAGAAAGAACATTACAAAAAGGTAACACAAAATTAAGCGAATCAATAGATGACCAATCTGATGCAACAGATTACCCATCTGCTCAACTGTTGAGCTATCTGTTGCAATAGATGGATGATATGTTACAACAAATGGGTCATCTATTGGAACAAATCAAACCAGCCTTACTACTGGTTTGATTTCTTCAAACAGTTGCTCCATCTGTGCAAAAGAGTAACACAAAATTGAGTGAATTAACAAATGACCAATCTGATGCAACGATTACCCATCTGTTCAATCGATGAGGCATTTTGCAATAGATATAAAAATAGTGGTTCGTTTATTCAAGACTTAAAAGTCACCTTTCCTTCAATTTTCTCAATAAATAGGAAAATAGTAATGGGTAAATCATCAATAACAACAGATGTAAATATCTAATTTAAATGATATACAAAGAAGAAAACAAGATGGAAAGAAAAATAGTGAACCATACCTGCAATGTGAAAAAAGCAAAGGGATCAGAACATCCAGTTCAGTCGAGAAAATATATTGATCGATTGAGATCTGAAAGGATTCTTATTCGAAAAAAGAGAGAAAAAATAGGCAAAAAAAAAGAAAGAAAATTGAGAATAAAGAAGAAAGAGTGATAGATAAGTTGAGTTGAGTCTTGAGTCTTACTTATGTTATGGCTGAAGAAGAGAGTATTCTTCTAGATATGGTTTTAAATATTCATTAATAACTTTTGAATTTTGAGGGGCACGAGGAGACGATGACATTGAAAAGATCAGATAAGACTACTCACTCAGGAGATTTTTGAGTTATCCAAATAATATTTTTTACCGCCTTAGTATTTTATCTTTTTATCTCGGACAAAAAATACCTAAATTACTTTAAATAAGGGTCTTAAAATATCTAAGTGCAACACATAACAATTTCTGTTTGAAAATTTCCAAAGCTCGGTCATCCGTCGCAATAGATGCGTAATATGTTGCAATAGATGACTTAATCTGTTTGATTAATCCAATAGAAAAGGCATCTGTTGCAATAGGTTGAACATTTATTTTATACAATTTCAATTGATTTTATATGTCAGACTAATATATTAATTAATTAATCTAGGACTAGAGGTGAGTTCTCATAGGGTCAACTATAACTTCAATTGTGTCTTTTAGCAATTGAATGATGAGACGGTATTGAATTTCTCCCGACCAGAGTTGTCAATCGATCACTCTGAGCTGAATCGATTCTTACTACCTCATATATTAGACTAATACCTTAATTGATTAATCTAGGACCAGGGGTGAGTTCTCATAGGATCAACTACAATAGATGGCAGCCCCTATTTGATATTTTACAATAGATGGGTAATCTGTTGCGACATATGACAATCCATTTGATAATTTACAATAGATGGGTAATCTTTCATAACTGATTACTTAATCTATTTTATAATTTACAACAGATGAGTATCTGATGCAACAAGTTGAATATTTATTTTTATACAATTTCAATTGAGTTCATATACCTAAATTGATTAATCTAGGACCAGGGGTGGGTGAGTTCATAGGGTCAACTACGACTTCAATTGAGTCTTTTAGCAATTCCATGATGAAAGGGTTAAAAAATATGCATATCTTTTATAATTTTAAAGAATAATTAAGATCAATTCAGATCAAATTAATATTGTCAAAACTTGTCATTCTTTTCCAAAATACAAATCAACCCATACAAATCATCCATTTGCGAGAAAAACATTTCATAATTTCAAATCTTGAGTTCTCGCACTTTTCTCTTTCTCACTCAATTATACAATACAGACAACAACTATAACTACTCAACAAATTGCTCTACCCTTTATAAAAGATTGACTTTCTTCTCATTTCTGACCACATAGGTGTTATTTTTGACTCTGTTCTTGCTTGTATCAGTCGTTTTCTTTGTCTTCATAGGTAGTAATAGATTTTGAGAAGATTTTTATATTTGTTATTTTTTTTCTAAAAAATAAGGGCTTTTAAGTTAATGATGAAAATTAAAACTTTTAGTTGTATTATCTTTGAGAATGGATTTACAATTTTGAGTTTTGATAGTAAAATTGTAGGAAGAACTCGAGAAAACCCTAGTTTCTATCGCAGTGTTCCGTTGACTGCCGTGATATTATTGGATGGTGTTTGTGGTATTTATGGTGGTGGTGGTGGTTGTCTTCATCGTTGTTGTGGTGGCATTGGTGGTGGATGTTGGTGGCATTAGTTGGTGGTGGTTGTGATAGCATTAGTTGGTTGTGTTTATGGTGGCTGTGGATGGTGTCTATATTTGTGGTGTTTGTGGCATTGGTTGGTGATATTTGTGATGGTGGTGGCTATTGGTATATCGTTATTGGTAGTGTTTGTAATGTATTTTTTAAAATTTATGCATACATCAATTGTAATGTAATTTTGTTTTTTTGTTGTTTGTAGGTAAAACATGTCTCCCAAAAGAAAAGAAAGTGAAAGTGGATCAACGTTTGACCACACAAAAAAGAACAGTATAGAGGGATTTGGAGGAGCTTCCTGAACAATCTCAGTTAGGGAAACAAAGTGAAGCTGAGGAGAGATATGAAAACAACATTGAAGAAGGTGGACAAGGGTTTGTAGATGGTGATGAAGAAAATAAAAGTGAGAAAGAAGAGGAATTAGAGAGTGAGAAAGAGAAAAAGAAAGAGGATGATCATCAACATGATGATAATGGATCACCAATGGAGCATGAATTAATATTGACATCCCAGTATGATTCTGTCAAAACTTTTAGTATTGACAAGTTTCAAGTTGCGATGCCGATAAATGACAAAAAACAGAAGAAGAAATAACTGGTGAAATCGTACTTAAATGTCAGATGAGGAGTAAATTTATTTATTTTAGGAAAATTATGAAGGATGAAAATATAGACGGACTTTTTAAAAAGATCTACTTTAGACGCTTTCTTGAGCCTCCTGAGTCCCCTGCTCGTTTCCATATGAGGATGGTATATGGTTTTTTCAAGCGCAGGATAAAGTACATGAGAGATAATGAATATCCAAAAAAGAGGGGCAACAAAAAGATGGATGAAATCTGGATCAACTACAGTGGCATGCTAGTTTGTTTTGGCTTGCAAGAGTTTGCCATAGTGACAGGCTTGAGATGCCATCGTCCAGAAAAACCACCTATCGCCAAGAGAACACCCCATAAAAGATCCAAGGCAAGAAAATGCAAGGAAAAAATAGATGAGTTATTTTACATTGCTCGACGTGGCTACAAAGCATCGGATTTATTGATAGATCTCATTGATAAAACCATACCAAAGTAGTACAGGGAGCAATTGTGCTTAATTTGGTTTACCCATTCGATTATATTGGCAAAAGACGTCAACAAGGTCATAAAAAATGATTTGTTGGCGCGTGCTGAGGATTTTGATAAATGCAAAAATTATCCCTCAGGATATGACGACTTCTACTTGACTGTCCAATATTTACTGATAAAGCTATCCTCAGGGACAACCATATTATACGGCTTTTCTTGGGCTTTCATGGTAAAATTAATCACTATTTTAATTCATCCATTAAGTTATATTGAATATAGTTATTATGATTTTTTTGCTTGCTTTATGTTTACATTTTTTAGGCTTGGGCATTTGAAGCCATTCCTCCCCTCCGAAAGAAGGTAATGGATTATCCAGATGAGGTTTCTCATCCAAGGATGTTTAGGTGGTTGGCTGCAAAGAGCAATACCAAAATTAAGGAGGCTAATCTCTTTAACCCTCCAGATGATGCTGTACATCTTCTTTAAGTAAAAGAATTTTACTCAATGAAAGATATTGAATAGATGTTAATCTGGTGCCACATATGTTATATCTGATGCACCAGATCGGATATTTATTATGACAGATTATTCATCCTGTGCCAACCGATGCAACATATGGATTATCTGTTGCGATAAATAATTGATATCTTGCATCAGATTACCCATCTGTTGCTTTGGTTCTCTGAACCCGACCCCTAACAAATTAACCATCTACTACAAATTATGCAACAAATGTGTAATCTGATGTAACATATTATTAATACACATACAGATCATCTGTTGCATAATATGTTACCCAACAAATTACCCATTTTGTTCAACTAGTACAATAGATTGGTAATCTGTTGTGACAAATTATTGATATTTTTCATCAGATTATCCATGTGTTGCTCTGGTTATCTGAACCCAACTCAAATGAATTTTAACCATCTACTGTAAACTATGCAACATATGGGTAATCTAATGCAACATATTGTTTCTATTATAGAAATTGACTATTAAAATGTTAACCCAACTATGAAAATTATTATATTATATGATTTAAATGTATCTGTCTTTTTTTGTTCTAGGTTGTGCATCCATGGATCGTGCCTACTGAGTAGGAGTCGTTGATGACTTCTTATATTACTCTAGGTCATATTGATACTATAGCATACCCAACGGTGGAGTTAGTAAGAAGGAATTGGCTGGAGTAACAACATAAGAAGAGTAGTTAGGCAAGGTCAGCCTAATGTTGAGGCTCTTCATGAATATATCTACTAAGGCAGATCTAGGCGCTTCTTCTGGTGGAGTTGTTGGTGTTGGTGGCAGGCATGCTGATGCTGCTACCACTCGTGATGATGAGCATAGTGATGCTCAAGAAAAAATAAATATGTTTTAAAACACCCCTTTTCACCCTTACACAGGTCCCTTTCACCCCTCTTTACCCCCATGTTCTCGTTGCGAATGCGAAGAGTGCAAGGACAACTAGGATAAAATATTTGAAAAAGTTGAGGCTATCTCTAAAGTTGTCAAGGAATTTAAATCCAAGAGAGGTGTCATATCATCCAAGAAGGTGAGGGACCCATACACTCCTACAATGTTGGTTAGGAGAAAGAAAAGAGCAATAATCGACGTAGTCTCCTATCGAAAATAAAAAATAATTGCAACTCCTCCCTCTCAAAAAGCTATTGAATTTTAGGGTCCATTCAAGAAGGTGAACATATACACGAAACTTGGTGCCAAAGAGAAGAGGGATCTGCGACAGGCCAAGAATGCCAAGCCAGGTGCACTAGATTACCCCAGGCCTCCTTTCCCCCCAAGACTTCCAGACTATAACAGATATGCATATGTGGTACAAGGACAAGGCAAGTTTACTTTTCCTATCCTACTCTTCAAAACCTAATCTACCCCATAAAGAAGAAGCTACACAACAAATGTGAAATCTGTTGCAACAGCTGGGTATTCTGGTACAACTGGTAGTGGTTCTGTTGTAACATACTATCCATCTATTGCATAAGTTGCATTGGGTTATTGATTTAAAGAACCCTATGCAACAGATGAACCATCTTTACAATTACTAACCTATTTAAAAATTGTCTTCTTATATCACAGCATGTTGACAAAATTCTCTGCCTCATGAGAAAAAGGCAGTTAACGTACCCGGAAGCTTATGACGCTGCCGACAGGATAATGGACCTCAACTTCTATAAGAAGCTCAAGGATAAGTACGATCAACTCAATTCTGAAGTGTCATCCTATGGCGTGGGACTTGATTTCTTAGTTTCTACATTGGACTTGGAGGAAGAAGAAATGTTAAAATATGTTAGAGGGGAGAGGCCAAATCCATACGACAAGAGCTGGACTAAGGCAAAGAGGATTCTTACAGTTATTAGCGTGAATGACATACATTATTGGGCAATTGAGATACTACTCGAGGAGGGAAAAATTAAAGTTTATGACTGTAATGAACCTGCCATCGATGATGTTGATATGTTTCTCCTCGTACAGCCACTGATGGAGTTGTTGCCCATCTTATTAAGAGAGAGTAAACTGACGAATCATTTGCCAAAGAAAGTGTTGATGAAGAAATCAGGGGATTTTGAAGGTCAAAACAAGGGCATGACCCTTCCAAAAAATAATACCGGTTATGCGATAGGCTGGCACGATCTTGTACACATCGAATGTTTGTTGACTGGCATAGAAATGGCCGAGCCAACGACCTTTTTGTACAACAACGCTGTGGCAAACCTACAAGAGGTTTGGGCCTATGAGGTAATAACTGGATGCTTGGAGCCTATGTATATTGAAGAGCCTGTGAAATAATAATTTTTTATTTCAAGTCACACTTCACTTTACTTTAAATTACATGTACATGTACTGGCAATAATTTTTTTCTGATGAATGAAAGTTGAGTTTTTTATAATGCAATAGATTGTCAATCTGTTGTAAAATATATTTTATCTGTTCTGGCAATTAGCTTATCTGTTGTGATATGCTGGTCATCTGTTGTATTAAGACAATGTTATTTCTATCTAATCTAAGTCTAATCTATTGCAAGAGTGGGAAGACCTTTTTGATAATTTCCAATAGATGACCCAAATTTTACAACATATGCCTAAATCTGTGTGATATTTTGCAATAATTACGCTTGAATATCCATGTGCTCGACAACACCAAACTAGTAGCAAATACACCACCATGAAAATTTTAGCAATTTGGCTTGAAAATCCATGTGCCCAACACCACCAAACTAGTAGCAATAACGACAACAATGTAGTATTTTCTTGCTCGATTTTATTTCTCTTCAGAAGACTTGACTTTCTTTAACAAACCCCAGATTACATGATTTGCTTGTGAAGGGTGTCGTTCTTCATACCAATCAAAGTAATCGCATCCAACCAATTTCTATTAAAAACAAGAACACAATTACAAAATAATTACAAGTCAATAATTAATCAATTAATTAAATAAAAAATGTTACCTTTGAAATCTTACAAGTAAAAAACATATGACCTGGATTTTGTTGATTCCAAGAAGTCTTTAATAGAGCTTTATGACCGCACTTATAATAGTGAAAATTGTTATCACAAAAAACAGTAGAAGATACGCTCGGCATTGTCAAGCTTAGTTGGAAAAAATAAAAAAAAAGATGAAGAAAAGAAAGACCAAATGCAAATAATTTGAAAAATTTAGATATATAAAAAAAGATGATGACGAAGAAGAAGATTTGAGAATTTAGGGTTAAATTTTAGGAAGAAGATGAATATATAAGACATTGGGGGAAAAAAATGACCGTTGGAGGCCAAATCAGACGCCAAGTCAGAAAAAAGTGCCAACCTGACACATTTGTGCCTATTTTATTTTACATGTTTAAAAGGAACACTGTGTACTTGATGCTTATTATATTTTAGGTGTTTGAATTGAACATTGTCGATGGGTTCCGCCTTTTTTATTTCAATTCACTTTTACTTTTTTTACATGCAGTGGCAATTTTTTTTTTATGTCCAATGAAAGTTGAATTTTTATAATGCAATGTATTTTCTATCCATTGTAACAAATATTCTACATGTTCTGACATATTGTTTATTTGTTGCAATTGGTTGGTCATCTTTTGCATTATGTCGATGTTTTTATCTAAGTCTATCTGTTGCAGCAGTGGGAAGACCTGTTTGATAAATTCCAACAGATTACCTCCCTGTTGCAACATATGTCAAATCTGTTTGATATTTTCCAACAGATGTGTCGTCTGTTGCAATAGATACATTATCAGTTGCAATATTTGAATCTAGTATTCTATTTCAATTAATAATTTCAAATCTAAGGAAAAAATAAAATTCATAGACAAAATAAAATAAATCAAAGTCTTAAGAAATTAGCTGAAATAAAATCAACAGATAAATAAAATGTAAAAAAATTATTATGGGTACAGATCTCAACAAATACATCAATAATTTAAGTATTGATGCCAAGGATTCCTAAGGAGGGATGATATTATTACTTTGATAGACTCAAGCTATAAAGATCTACTCAATATGGATAAGTTGTTCTTCATCTGATGCTTTGGAATTCGGCTTTTCTCGTCGTGGATCTTTATTGTCGCTTACGTACGATTTCTGTGCTTTCTATTCTACGCATTTCCATAAAAAGAGTAGAGTAGCATATTGTCAATGCTGTTCAGCAGTAGCTTCTACATCCACCTGGAAAGCCAAAATTGGTCAATGTTAATCACGGAGATACAACAAAATGGAAAAGGATAACTTATCTATTCTAGCAAATCAAATAGGCCTTCCTCCTATTTTAAATTATCCCAAATAGATTATATTTTTGTTGTAACAATGAATCAATCGTTGGGTCAAATTTCTACATGAGGAAGACCTATATGATAATTTCTAATGGATGAACAATCTATTGCAACATATGACCCATCTGTTGCAGTAGATAGGTAATCTATTGGTACAAATAAAAGCGGTACGAAGAGCTGTTTGATTTGCTAAAACAGACGAGACATATGTTGCAACAGGTACTTTATCTGCTGCAACAAGTTAGTCAACTGTTGCAACAGATGTATATATCTATTTGATAATTTTCAGCAGATGTGCCATCTATTGAAACAGAAATGTGTCTGTTTGTTAGTTGGAAGATATATACATATTAACCTTGTTCAGCTCGTGTTTCTCTTCTTTGTACATTGTACATTGATCAGTGCAATACACAGACAGAGGAGTTGCAATTTTGCTTTTTTGGATGCTTGATAATGCCTTAGAAATAACTTTCCTTCTCCTCTTAGCCTTAATTTCTAATGGAGTTGATGGAAATAAAATCCTCTTTAATGGAATGACACCCCTCTTAGATGTCAATTCCTTATCAGAAGCAGTTAATGCATTAATAGCATTAATCACTACATCATGTTTTGCTCTGCAGTCTTGACATTTGCATGTAGAACATTCATTGGGAGAGGCAAAATCTGTATAATCAGTATGATCATACTCATAATGGTTTGTTTTAAATACTGTAAGAAGAACATCATTAGCATCACCACCACCACCACCATCTCCATCACTATTAAGACCATTAACAACAACAAGCCCACCCTCTAAAATTATTTTTCTTGTAATAGCTGTTGCTCCAAACAATTTTATTTTTATTCTATCGATGACCTTAGGGTCCGATAAAGTTTGCACAGATTGTAAAGTAAGAAAAATGACATCTTCAACTCTCGATTGGTCAAAGCTAGCAACGGATGCACAATCTAACATAAATCATTACATATATTAGAATGATGATTAGATCATTCAAAAAAAAATTATTAATTAAATAAAAACTTAATTATAATTATACTTACTACATCCTTCGGGGGGTTGAAGAGATCAAGAAATTTTGTATTTTTATCAGTTTGGATCGACAACCATCTCAAGATTCTTGGACAGGAAACTTCTTCCTGGTAGTTCACTTGTTGTCTCAAATAAGGAATGGCTTCAAACGCCCAAGCCTATAAAATAACATTAATAAATCAAAACCATTATTGAGTAAAAATAAATAAATGATATCATAATAAAAGAAAGAAACCTTTACCATGAAAGCCCATGGAAAGACATATAAGTTGACTGTCTTTGGCACTAATAGAGTCAACAAATATTGGACAATCATTTTGAAGATTTCATAACCCCAAGGATAGCTGTTAAATGCCTCAAGATCCTCGAAGAGCTTTATTAAATCAACACTTATGTTGTTGTTAACGTTTCTCGCCCAAAGAATATTATGTACAAACCAAACCAAGCACAATGACTGCTTGTGCTTCTTTGAAAGTTCTTTACCTTTCAACGCTTCTATCAAATTTTTGTTTTTGAAGCTTGAACCAACAATGGACACCAGGTCATCATGATCACATGACTTGCCTTTGCTTTTTTTGGTGTCCGGGGTGCTTTTTTTTGGGTTAGAATAGGTATAACTTGAGAAAGGGAATAATATTTTAGTCCGGTAACTATGGCAAACTCCTTCCAACCAAAACAAACAGGCATGCCACAGTAATTTATCCACACCTCATCCATCTTATCTTTTTTATACATAAACCTACGCTTGAGAAGTTCATATACCATTTTCATTTGGAAACGAGCATTGTTGTCCTCCGGCAAATCAAGATATTTTCCAAATCAGCTGTCCCTAAAATGAGCATCTAATTTATTTTCTTGATGTATTTTTCTGAAGGCGTCCAAAGATTTTTCCATGGCTGACTTAACCACAAAATTACCCATTAAATATGTGGCCCCATCGCACTGCATTCTTATAGAATAACGATCAATACTGAAGGTTTCAACCAACTCTTTGGCGTAAGGGATATTACCATTTGGATCATCTCTTCTGAGATATTCCTCCTCCCCGTGTTCATTATATTCTGCTCCTGATTGAGATAACGCTTGTAAAGCAAACTCATAGAGTGGTGGATGTAGCCTAGCTGCTTTACTTGTTCCTTTACTTGGACGTGATTCGGTTTCTGTTCTTCTGGGAGCCATATTATTTAAATTAATAGGAACATAAAAAAATATATTATAGTTGATTAATACATCGTTAAAAAGGATAACAGTAAATCTAACAAGCAAACAGTAAAATAACAGTTCCAATAGATCACTTATCTGTTACACCAGGTAGTATATCTGTTGTAGTATATAACAAACCTGTTGCAGCGGATGAGCAATTTATTACAATAATGCAAAATGTATCACTTATCTTTTATGACAGATGAATGGTTTGTGCAACAAATCACATATTGTTGTAATATGAGTGATCTACTGGAACAGTTAAATAACCTGTTACAATGGATGAGTAATCTGTCTCAACAATACAAAATATATCACTCATATATTGAGAAAAATGAGTGGTCTGTGCAGTAGATCACAGATCTATTACAACATCATCTATTGTAACATATGAGTGATCTGTTAGAATAGTTAAATAATCTATAGCAATGGCTGAATAATCTATTATGATAATACAAAACATATCACTCATCTGTCAAGAAAAATGAATGGTCTGTGCAACAGATCACACATCTGTTGCAGCATATGAGTGATCTGTCAGAACAGTTAACTAACTTGAAGCAATCCTGGAGTAATTTATTATGACAACACAAAACATATCACTCATCCATTGAGAAAAATGAATGGTCAGTGCAACAGGTCACACATCTGTAGCAACACATGAGTAATTTGTTGGAACAGTTATCAATGGTCAATATTATTTAGATTTCTTCCAACATAGGGTCTTTTATCACAACAGATGAATGATCAATTGAAAAAATCATGTCTTGGATATGTCCTATTTGAAGAGTCGATAGGATTTTATCCAACAGGAGGTTCATTAGTTGCATCAGATCATTAATCTGATGGTTCTTCTATTGCATGAAATGGTTAATTAGTTGCATCATATTTTTTATCCAATGCTTAATCTGTTGCAATATATAATTAATCTGTTGCATCATATGCTAAATTTGTTGCATCAGATGATTAATCTATTGCATCAGAATTGTAATCTGATGGTTCCTCTGGTGCATCAGATGGTTGATCTATTGCATCATCTGACAAATCTGTTGCATCATATAGTTAGTATGTTGCACCAGATGGATAATCTGTTCAATAAAACAAAAAATAGTGGCACAATTTTATTCAACAAAAAATAGCAATATCACAATTTTACCAAGAACAGAACAAATCAACCCAAATCGTTGTTTTATTTTTATAAACACAAACAACAAAAATCAAACTTCAAAAAAATGCAAAAAACAACAAAAAATCATAATTCACTTAAAAAAGAGAGGAGAAGAAATACCAGAAATTAGGATTTTATTGAGACCGCATTTCAAATTAAAGCAACAAATATTGAAATTGTTAACCAATACTATATGAGAAGTTGTCTCAAGTTCCTCGTTTTCTTCAAAACTAAAAAGGCCATAAATTTTTACCTGTGAAAGAAGAAAATGAACGATGATGAACTCGAAGCTGTGTGGCTGGAGAGCAAGGCTATCACGTCGATTGAAGGTTGAAGTCGAAAAGGAACTCAAAGCCCAACTATTTATCATCGGATTTTGGAATTGCCAAGGATTAAAAGAAGAAATTTGCAAAACTATTTGTTGGGAGAGAGTTGAGAAAAGCTGTCGAGAGAGAGGAGAGAGACTGGTTGATTTGAATTGAAGAGGGGTGTGGGTTGGGTTGATTTATATTTTTGAAAAGATTAGAAAGTTTTAAAAATATTAATCAAGTCCACAATTAATTTAATCAAGTTTTCTAATGATGTTTGACCCTTTAAGTTGGTCAATGTCACCAATCCTTCATTCAAGACTTAAAAGACACTTTTCCTTCAATTTTCTCAAGATACTTGTATCTATGAAATTTTAATTATTAATAAATACACATTTATTGAGCATCATTGGAAATGATATTCACATCATTTAATAATTCAAATCACAAACAAAAGAATCTTGAAATTTGTTCAGGGTGTTATTGTCTTCAAGAATGAAGGTTTTGGCAAAGATAAGATTTTACATTTTTGTTTATATTTTGTGTTTTAGAATAGAAATTTTCTTGTGCTTACACTTGCCATCTTAGGAGGATTTGTCTCTCTGTCACGATCTTAATCCCCGAGTCATGATGGCATCTAATCTATCCCACCAGTAGCTAAGTCAAACTATAGCTCAAAAAGAGAAGTAATGGACTAAATAATAAAAAATAAAAAAATACAGAATGAAAGCATATGATAGAAGTACTCCACAAATATCTATATCTATCTATAATCTATAATATATTAAAAGTGTGAAATGCCTTAAAATATTTTTTGAATTTTTTGCCCTTCACTAAAAGTCTTTGCTTTAGAAAAAAACGTCCTTTCACTATTTTTTCCTAATATTTAAGAGTTAAAAATTAATTAAATTTATTTATGGAAACCTTTCCTTGCCCTTCATTAAAAGTCTTTGCTTTAGATAAAAGCATCCTTTCACTATTTTTTTCTAATATTTAAGAGTTAAAAATTAATTAAATTTATTTATGGAAACCTTTCCTTATTCAAAGTCATCAGAATTAATGGCAACTAATATTTTTTTTCAACAGTTTAAGAATTCTAAATCAACTAAATTTAATTTTAAGAAGATTTGAAAATTCTAGAAATAAATTTAAACGTGTTAGAATAGGAAAAATTTAAGAAGTACCAAATTTTAAAAAGTTTTACGTAATAAGAATGTAATCCATGATTTTGTAAAGATTTGAATTTTAAAACAAGAAAAGATTCTAAATGTAAAAAAATAATAATTGTACCGCAAATATGGTTCAAATTGATGCGTCTCTCGTAGCCTCTGACAGCAAAGGAAAGAGGTACTGCATAACAAACACAGAAGTGATGACCCATCAATCAGTTGAAACTTTTGGTGGTAAAATATATTATATACTTACACTAAAATATATGTTTATGTTTACATTATTATATTAAAGTGTAAAGAATTTTTGAAAAGTGATTTGAACTTTTTACACTTCATTAAAAATCTCTATAATAGACAAAATTATTTAATTTTAAATAATCAAATATTACACGTGCAAGGCACATACAGGTAAACTATTATATAAAAAAATCACCATACTGAAAAACAGAGGACAAAGGGGTAAAATATCCAAAAGAGTATCCCCACGACCTGGTAAGGCCAATACAAGAGCTATTAAATTAATAATAGCGTACTAGATAATGTAAAATATATATGTAATCTCGGAGTATACAAAAAGCTATTCAAAGATAGTAGAAAGAGAGAGAATAAATTCTAGATTCTAAAAGCTCACCCTATCTTCGAAGCAGCAACTAGCCTGTGGATAACGTCAACGGCGATGACTCATACTCAGATTTGCATCAGGGAAAGATAAAGAAGTATAGTATGAGTACTAAAACAATGAGCACCTAGTAATTATCATAGGCCGACTGAGCTAAACTATTGTATGGGTATAATAAAACGCGAGAATATAAACTAAAGTCAGAGATAAGGTCCATAAATGAAAATAATACTCCAAATTGTAAGATTATGATAAATTTGCTGAATAAGTAGCTCAAAGTAAAAGTAGTCACACTACAACCTAACTGGGCCCTCATAATCCCAGAAGCAACACACAAGAAAGAAATAACACAATCGAGCCCCCATAAATCCTACGAATACAAACAAGGAGTACTCTAATACAAAGGTAAATTTATCTATAATAATAACATAAAGTGAATCATGGGTAAAACGTACATGAAACTCCTCCCTAAACATAAATTATGGACTTGAATGCAGACTAGAGAGTAAGATCATGATAGAAAAGATCGCATATAAATCATAAATATCGGGTGTTCACGCTCAACTTACTCCATAATTTATGGGCAAGGTGATTGTTGTCAAATACAATAACCCAAAGCGAGTTAGGGTCGAATCCTTGAGGAGTGAATCTAGTATTCAAATCCTATGGGTGTTGAAAGCGTCTAAGTATATACTCGTAATGTAAACGAAATGAAATACATAAATTAAAATTAAGGGGGGTATGGTTCGGAAGGGTTGTTTTACCAAAATCTACTTAAACTACCAATTACGGGCAACAAATATGGATAAGATTTCAATATGAGACAATTCTTGGGATTATGTTTTCCTAGGGGAAAATATTGCACGGGTCCATGATAATCAAATGCAAATGCTAGTTAATGACTATATGGGTAGGGTAGGGGTTTTGATGCTAGTTTTTCAACCAAGCACCAAAAGTATCACCTATGGATCCTTTCGGATACCCTATGGGAATGACAACTACATCCATCGTAAATCTCAATCAAAGACCTAGCAAATTCTCAATCCACCTTTATTTCTAAGATAATAAAAAGGGAATAAGCTACATATAACTATTGTTCACTAATACCTTGTCACCCATATCCCTCTTTTAAGAATGATATAGGATCCATAAGTATACTCACATCCCTCTTTCAAGGATGATGTGAGATTATGGAAATTTAGGATTTTTACCTACAAATTTCCATTCAACAAGCAAGGATTAGTGAAACCCAACATTATTAGCCAAGAATCTACACTAATAATAAAAAGCCATACATATTTGTACCCTAATTCAACATAATCCCAAGATATATGTTTAGCTACTCATGAAGTTTATGGAAAGAAATATACCAAAAGGATCATTTAATGCTTCCATTCAAGATGCAATTAAGAATATTCTCCAACTTAACTTCAATTATAACTAAACTAAATTAAAAAATTAATCATAATATTCTTGACAAAATTAACAGGGTTTTGCATGGCAAAAACTTCAAAGTCTGGTTGCAGAGAACCTAAGAGCTACCAACAACCCGGTGGTGCATCGACGTCTTGAGCGAGTGAGAGCCTTGATCCAAGGCCAGGTGCTGTCGCAATACGCAGAAGTAGCTTCAATCGTCCAAAAAATAAAAAGGGTTTTCATCCTATAGAAATTTGGAACCAGGTGAGAGAAATGAAAAATCTGCCCCTGGGCTATTTTTCGTTCAATAGCGATCGCTGTAGCTTGATAGCGATCGCGGCTCCCGCAATCGTGGCTCCCTTGCGGTGAGCCCATCATGATCACCATATTGACTTGTTGCTATCGTACCCTCCAATCGCGATTGTGGTAACTGAGGGACAATTCCTGCTCATGCTTTTTCTAGCTTTTGCACTAAATCTTCCCTTTTCGATCCCTTCAGCTCATTTCACTTCTTTTCTTTCCATCACCTGTATACCTGTAAAACATGAAAATTGGTTCATTCAAATGATAAATTCATCTTATTAACACTTTTAAATCATAGTAGTATGCACGAATTTGGACGTCAATGAGTGGTAAATTTACCACTCATCAACACCTCCAACTTAGACCTTTGCTTGTCCTCAAGAAAAACTACTTCTTACTCAATGAGACTATACAATTGGAATCCCATTTAGATAACCAAATGATCACAATGACTTTGGACTTGATTAACACCAACAAGTATCTCTCAAGCATGGCCAAAGCTAGTCTCACGGCCCCCCTCAACATAAAACACAATCTTCAAGAATGCAAAAGACTTTAAATAATAATCAATGCAACAATCACCAACTCTCTAGAAGTGAATCCCTATCAATAGAAACTTAACTATACTCCCTTGCCTCATTTTTTAGAAGATGATAATTTCACCCCCCCTCAGTTAGTGTACATGCCTCCTCACAAGAAGAAAATCCCACACACCAAATTATCTATATGCAACAAGGGATTTAAATACAACACTCACTCTCAAAAAGACTCTCTTAATGCTAACAAGTACCATACCATATGCGTGCCCTTATTTTCAACCGCCACTACGATGAATACACTTGGTTGGAGATCTCAAAGGCCTTTTTGAGCTTGTAACGTAGGTTCAAAAAAGGATATAATAAATTTTGGATACAAAGTGACTACACCCTCCTTGAACATCTACATCACACTATTTAACCAAACTTTTGACCATGGGCCACTTCATTTGTTTCAAAAATTCACACATGCCTACTTTTGCTTACCTTGATTTACCCATCTCTTTGAAAGCATTTTCTTATCGACTATTTCTTTTTCAATCCATGCTATTTCTTCTTTTGATGATTTGTTTCTTTTTCACCTTTTCAATTTCTCCCTTTGCTTAACTTTTTAGGTGTCCACTTACAATATCATGGCCCAAGGTTACTTCTTCCAAAACTTACCACCCCCAACTTAGGTTTTTGGCCTCAAGTTTCACTTTTTAAGTTCAAGGAAGGAAGGTTTCAATAGAAGGATAAACTTTAAATGGTTCAAGGCTTGTAATGTGATTGCCAAAAAAAGGCTTGAAGGCCTCACTGAACTGCATTTTCTGAAATTTCATTGAGTAATTGTGTGGCTTCTGTAGTTGTTTTACACATTATAGATCCTCCTGATGCTGCATCAATTATATTTCTCACGGAGGGTTTAAGACCATGATAAAAATATATAAAATTTCAGGGTCTGAAATTCCATGGTGTGGACATTTTCTTAACATTGCTCTCAATCTTTCCCATGCTTGATATACAGATTCATTATCTGTTTGTATAAAATTATTAATTTCTTGCTTCATTTTAATTGTTTTTGCTAATGAAAAATACTTGTTAAGAAATCTTTGGGTCATTTGGTCCCATGTTGTAATGGAACCTTTCGATAAGCTTCATAACCATGTCTTGGCTTTTCCTTTTAGTGAAAAAGGAAAAAGTCGTAACCTGATAGCATATGTTGTGACTCCATTATATTTACAAGTCTCAACAAGTTCAAGAAAGTCTATTAGATGGGTATGAGGATCTTTACTTACATCACCAGTAAATTGACATAAATTTTGGATAGTTTGAATCAAAGCTGTGCAAATTTCAAAGTTGTTAGCAGCTATTGGTGGTCTTTGCACACTTGATTCCCCCTTAAAGTGATATGGTCTTGCATAGTCTCTAAGTATTCTATAACGTCATGGTTCTATCTCATCAAATTGTACTTCCACTTGATGTGGAGGATGTGGGTTGTTATTATTATTAAGCTCGTCGTTCTCCATTTTTTTTGGGAAAGAATTTGAGACTGAGAACCTTGTTCTTTTCGCAATAATCATAGAAAATTTTCAATTTCAGGATTATAAGCAACTAGTTCTTTTGAAGAAGAATGGGTCATACACTTCCTGAAATCTCACTTTAAAATAATTAGGAAAAATAAAATAAAACTAAAAAATAAATACAAATACTAAATTATCTCAAATTAGTAATAAGACAAGTAATCTATAGTACATCTCGTCAATCCCCAACAACGGCGCCAAAAATTTGACAAGTCACTAGTGTATATCTAATTTTTAACTTGTACTCTGGTGAATAATAGTATAAAAAGATGTCGAACCTTCAAAGATTGACTTATCTATTCTATAAATATTTCTTGTTTCAATTACTATTTGATAAAATCAAATTGAGTAAGATGGTGAATTAATTTGATTAATAAAAGTTGAACAGAGAAATATAGAAAATGTTTTGTTTTTCCCTCTTTTTTTTAAAAAAATTAAAGAAGTGTTGGAGTCTTGACCTCACTTGATATTTCTATATAAAGTAAATTATTTGTTTTTTTTCAATTTCTCTTCCTCGCAAAAGTATAAATACCTCTCACGATTATATTTATATATTATTACTGAAGTAGAACAATTGAGTGCACTCCTCTCGGTTATACACTTTAATTGCCAAATAGTAGTATTAATGAATCAGGAATACGTACTTGAACTAAAACATGATCTTTTAAGTAAGTCCCTTTCGGTTACCCTACTTTTTATAATAATTATTACACCATTTACCTCTCTTGATTATAAATAAGTATAAAATTAATTATAACATAAAATAATTAGATGTCTCTAAAATATTAATAATCTATCAATACTCCAATTAACAGTATTACTTCTTCCACCTCTCTCGATTATAGAATTAATAATTCATTAATATGAAGTACAAAATGGATAGATGTTAACAAATTAAATGACAGGTAACAGTAAAGCAGATAAAAAATAAGTAGAACGCTTCAGCTCAAGCATGTGAAATTTAGAAATAAAACTTACTATTACATAGGAATATCAAGATCCATCATTTCCCCAACACATACGAAAAATGACTCCATATTAAAATTGATGCTACTAATGAAAATATTCTTCTCCATTAACTAATAAAATAAAAGAAGTATTCACGAAGAATAGTTTCACTATTTAAGTAAAAGTAGGAGCTTAGAATTATTTTCAACATACAGAGCTAAAGAAATAGTAGATAAAGAACTTTAAAAGAAATGAATATATTGATTTCTTTTTCTTTTTTTTTACCTGCTTTGAGCTGCTTGATGAAAGATCCCTTTATAGATTTTTTTCATGGCACAAATGTAAATAACCTTTCCTTTTTTGGTAAGTTTTGAAATGCAACTTGAATTGTTGGAAAGAAAATTTTTCATAAGCTTTCCTCTTTTGTCAACTTGTGAAAATTTCATGCACTTTCTTCTTTTCCCCTTTTTCTTCTTTTGTTTCAACTGGTGTGTCCCAACAGGGCAACTTCCTCTTATTAGCTTCTTTGTTCTTTTGTTTTTCTTTTTTTCAAGATCTTGATTCTCATGTTGGCAATTGGTGATTGCAATCGTCTTATTTTCTCTCTTTTAACCAATCGTCTCCTTGGTTGTCATTTTTAAGTATAGTATTCCTACAAAAAAAAATTGAGAATATTAGTAATAAAAATTAATTAATTATTTTAAATTTATTTGGCTATTTTGCTCTTATCAAAATTCCCCCATACTTAAATATTTATTTACCCTCAATAAAGGAGAATTAATACTCTTTCTGTCCCAAATTATCTGTCCCAAATTTTCTAATTTGATTTCTCATTTTACCTGTCTTTTTTCATTAATCAAGAAGAGACAATTTTTTTCCATGTTTTACCCTTTGCATTAATTACTTTTTCTTCAAATTAAAATATAAACATCATTTAATAGTGGTACAATGGTAAACTAGGCATGTTATTAATTATTTTTCTTAATCAAATATTAATTATTTTTCTTAATCAATGTGCCATCTCAATTTGGGATGGAGCGAGTCACTATTAAAAAAAGACAGATTTTCGACCACAAAAAGTTGACCACAAATTGTTGTGGTCGGTTTTTTATTATTTTTTTTTTCTGTTAAAAAAATCAACAACAAGTGGTTGCTTTTATATTTTAAAATTACAAAATAATAATTTTTTAGACTAGTTATTATATCCTTTACAACAAAAAAATTAAAAAAATTAAAAACCGACCACAATTAAAAAAATATAATTAAAAATATTTTTAAAAACTGATCAATAATTAAATAAAAAAATAATTTTAAAAAACCAACCACTTGTGGTCAGTTTTTAATTAAACTAAAAGAAAAAATAATTTTAAAAAATTGACCTCTTGTGGTCGGTTTTTAATTAAAATAAAAATAAAATAATTTTAAAAAACCAACCACTTGTGGTTGGTTTTTAATTATAATAAAAAAATTAATTTAAAAATAACTAATATAATAATAATAAAAAAATAATTAAAAAGTAATTATTATGAATTAAAAAAAGTAAATAATCATATATATAATCTAATATATTATTTTTTGAAATTACACTAATCACACATAGTCAATAACCAATATTTAGATTTTGTGAAAAAATTAACTAAAAGATACATCAAGTAAAATGAACAAATTACGTTAAACATAATCTTTATCTTTTACTTTTGTTTCAATATATAAAATAAATATTATCTTTGTATATACGTTAAATGACGTTAAAGATGCATAATCTTTGTATAATGAATATGTGGATATATATATATATATATCATACCATTGGGATAATGATATTATACTACTATTACAGTCATAATAATATAATATAACCGATAATTCATCAGAATATAATGACCGTGTTCAATTATAAGGTAATATACTTGTGGATGTGATGTATATAGTACGCATTCAAGAGTTCATATATATATATATAAATATCTTTATATATATATATATATGATGTAGTGATTGATTGATGAACGATGTAGTCAAAACCTAGTAGAATCTATCCAAACATATTGAATACCTTGATTTGAAATGACAGAAGTAATAATATATACTGCACGTTGAAGTTATACTAATGTAAGCTAATCAAATTAATCGATCACTCATCAGAGTATGTATATGACATATGTCACACTATATTATTGGATAATATACTCGTGTTCGTATGTGATGTATATAATACATTGTATATTATTATGGGGTAGTAAAATCGTGTATGTGATGCTTATAGTATGTATTTGAAAGCTGATAGACAATTGAATATATGCATGTATATATACGTATATCTCGTGTAGTGACATAAAAAATAATCAAAAGCTAGATAACTACTGAATCTATATATCAAAATATTTTGAATGATATACATTGATAAATATTATACTATTGAGGAAATAGATATACTATTTTGTGTCAATATAGATACACGTATGTTGTTGAAGTTATAATAATGTAAGACAAGTATTACGAGGTCTATATTTGGGGGAGGGGGGGAGGAAGTAAGTAAGGGGGGGGGGGGGGATACAGAAATTTGAATCCTAAAACTGGCATATACTTACCATTTGCTTTGAATTTTGAATTTTGAACGACCGCCAAAATTTGGCGGTGAATTTGAGCTTTTTTGCTTAAAAATTTTGTATCCGAGTATATGTGAAATACATTGTATATTATTATGGGGTAGTAAAATTGTGAATGTGATGTTTATAGTACATATTTGATAGCTGATAAAAAATTGAATATATGTATATATACGTATATCTCATGTAGTACTGACATATGCAGTAATCGAAAGCTAGATAATTGAATCCATATATCAAAATATTTTTAATGATACGTTGATATATATCATACTATTGAGGAAATAGATATACTATTTTGTATCAATGTAGACACGCGTATGTTGTTGAAGTTGTAATAACGTATGACAAGTATTATGAGGTATATATATATGTATATATATCGTATTCAAAAGGTAATTAACCAAAAATTTATTGTAATTTGTAAAATTTATTGGTATTATTATACGATTGAGGAAATATACTACTCCTGTTAATGTGTTGATAAAATAACCATCTATCTGATTTGTACAAATACACATTGCGTTAATATGATGATAAAATAACAAATTATATGATTTAACTTTTTTTATTAAAATTGACCACATGTGATCGCTTTTCGATAATAACTATTTTAAAACTAAACCGAACACTTATAGTTTATTTTGTGAATAATTTTATAAAATTTTAATTAATTTATAGAAAACCGACCACGTGGTGGTCGATTTTCTAAAAAAATTTCCAGAAAACCGACCAAATTTTAAAAAATTATATTAATAAAATAAAACCTACCTGACCCACCCCCACAAGACCCGACCGGACCGGACCAGTTTTTAACACAAAAACACAAAAAATCCCCAAATCAAACACACACACACACACACACACTCGACCTACACACACACAAAAAATCCCCAAACCCAACCCATACACAAAATTGACTTTTGTGAGTCTGTTGTCGCCATTTGCCACCGACCACAATGACTCCGGTTAGTGCAAAAAAATCAACTCTTTTGAACTTCAAGGCAAAATTCTTTGTTTTTTTGGTTAGAAACTAGCAAAAGGGTTAAGATTATTATGCACCTTTGTTTTTCAACTTCAATTTAGTACTAAAGCCTTTGTTCTAGTTATTATGCTTCATTACATAATTTTAGTTAGTTCAAACTAAAAAAAGTAATGGAAATAGCCTTTTAGTTAGTTCAAGATTCAATTTGTTTTTTAATTTTGATATTTTGTGCATTTGTGTGTGTTTTTGGTCAATTGGGGTTTATCAATATTCCATTTTGACACTATGAATGTATTTTGTCAAGTATAGCTTATCAAGATCCCCCTTTTTGTCTGTTTTTGCAAGTAAATTAGGGTTTACTTTTGTTGATACTCCATTATAGTTTTAGTATTTTGGTGGTTTGTTTATGGTGATTTTAAGCTAAGAATATGATAAAATAAGGATGCCAAGATTTTTGTTATTTTGCCTAAGGATCAAGATTTTTTTATTCTACTTGCCTAATGGGTTGCTTGGAATTTGATGTTACCGTTTGACAGAATCTCAATTCAGGAAAAGGATTGCTTTGCTATTTATTTGGTGACCGCTTATCTCTTCTTCTTCTTTAATTTAGGTGAAGCAAAGGTAAGTTGATTTCTCTTTATTTTCTTATAATGAAGTCTTTAAATGTAGTTTAGTTTGGGATTATTCGCTGTAGAAGACTTTGAAAGACAGGAATTTTGTAATGATTATATGGTGTGAGAGGGATATGCGACACCTCTACTTATTTGCTTTGTTACACTTGTTAAATTGTTTGACTTATTATACTATAAATGAATATGTTACTTGAAAGTGAATGTGTAGGTACTTTAAAGGTGAATTTTTGTTTTTAATGTGGTTTAGTTTGGTGACTTGG